>NC_042615.1:199549848-199761827 GCF_901001135.1 Rhinatrema bivittatum
TGTAACTCTGAACCATGCAACTTTCTTCTCCAATGTTTGATATATTTTCTTAGCCATTGCCGGACGACAGAAGGAATAATGGCTATATTACTCACACTGACAAACAAAATTGAAAAATATAAAACATACAAAAAACCCCCAGAAAAAAACCCTCTAAATTACCACCGACAGTCCTTCTTGGAGTGCCATTTATGTAAATAGTCTCTTTTATGGCTGATTTTGAGGCTACAACAGTCACACAAAATTGTGATTTAATAGAAGGCCAGATTTTCAAATCCCACAAGTAGATGAACTACTTTTCATTTGACAATCACTTAAAATCTGACTAGGTATCATCTGAAGTCAGTTATGAATGGTATTTATTTATTTATTTAACATCTTTTCTATACCGTCGTTTAATAATGCACCATCACAACGGTTTACTTAGTGGCACGTATATTTAAGTTTGATTGTTAACATTTTTGTCTAACGAAGTGCCAAAAATGTTTCGGTTACATGTTTTAATGATATAATGTATATGATTTGTGGCATGGATCTTGTCCATTTATTTGATTACTGGGGTAACCATACACATAATGTATTCTAAGTGGATTTCTCTAACATTAGCATTTAAGTATGAGAAAACATAATAAAATATGCAACTACGCATCTAGGTGACCTTGTGCTGTGTTTCTTTATTCTCCATTCTCATTGTGAAATGCTTTTTTGAAAAGCCAAGTTTTTAAGCTTTTCTTGAAGTGTTTTAAATCTCTCTGTAATCGTGTTTCTAGTATGTTCCATAATGTTGGTCCGGCCAAGGATAGTGCTCGCTCTCTAATTTGGGTCAGTCTTGCTGTCTTGACCAAGGGGATGGTTAGAAGAGCTTTATTGGCTGACCTTAGATTTCTCTGGGGATCATGTAAGCGCAGCGCTGTGTTTAACCAATCAGCTTTTTCTTCATTGATTAGTTTGTGAATTGTGCATAGTGTTTTATATTGCACTCTTTGTTCTATTGGCAACCAGTGTAATTCGGCAAGTGTTTGAGTGATGTGATCTCTTTTGTTTTTGCCAGTAAGTACTCTGGCAGCAGAGTTTTGTAAGATTTGTAGTGGTCTTATTGTTGAATATGGTAAACACAGAAATAATGTGTTACAGTAATCAGTACTTGTAAAAATAAGTGCTTGTAGAACTGTCTGAAAGTGTGTTTGGGTTAATAGGGGTTTTAGCCTCCTGAGGATCATAAGTTTGGCATATCCTTCTCTAACTTTTATTGATACGTGTTGTTTAAGGCTAAGTTCTGTGTCAATTATTACTCCTAGGTTTTGCGCTTTCTCGGTTAGTTCTACTTTCTGATCATTTTTTAGTTTGATGGGATTTTGAATTCAATGTTTTTTCGTTCAAGGTGTATAAATTCAGTTTTTTCGTTGTTAATTACTAGCTCCATTTGGTTTAGTAATTGCTTAATTATATCTAGGTACATCATTGCTAAGTTTAGTGTTTTTTCGATTGTTTCGTCTATGGGTAAGATTAGTTGAATGTCGTCTGCGTATATGTAGTGTATGATGCCCAGACCTGCCAGGAGGTGGTATTACTAAAGAGGTTCTTTATATTTTATTAGTTTGCAGTACTGTTGAAATTGTTAGGTAGTATTTGTAATTAAGGTCCTACTTAGAAGGTTTTTTTCCTGGTTTTATTGGATTATTTATGATTTTATGACTTTTCTATACTTATTGTGTGTGATTAAGGTATATTATGTATTATTAGGAATTAATATTTCTGTAATTTGTTATTTGATGTAGCTATTTGCTGTTGTTTTACCTATTAGACACTTTGAACACTGTGTTGGAAAAATGGATTATACATTAAATCAAATAAAATTTTAAAAAGGGAAAAATCAGAAGAAGGTATCAACAAGGATGGATTTAGAATTTTGCTGCCCCTAGGCATTTTTGGTGCATTTAGCCCCTCCAAACAAACACACAGACATACTTCCTGTAAGGGGATGTGTGATGTGTTAGGCTGGCTAAGCCTCAGGAATAGTCAGTAAAAGAAATGGAGGCTGAGTCTGGCGGTTCTTTATATACAGGGCTGAAAAAAGGTAGGGGGGGAAAGGGTGGGGGAGATAGGGAAAGGGAAGGGAAGGTAGGGTGGGGGGTAGGGAACGGGGGAAGGCAGCGTGGCTCAGCGTGCACAAGGTGCACAATTACTTTTCCTCATGTTCATCAGTTTATACTTGTCCACATGAAATTTCATCTGCCATTTGAATGCCCAATTTTCCAGTCTCACAAATACTCTTATAATTTTTCATTATCTGCATGTGATTTAACAACTCGGAATACTTTTGGGTCATCTGCAAATTTTATCACTTCACTCATCATTCCCCTTTCCAATTCATTTATAAATATATAAAAGGCACCATTCCCAGTACACATCTCTGAAGCAGATTTTTTTTAGATCATCATCCCAAAATCATGTGAAATATAGGCTATAGTATTTTCCCATTTACAAATATGTTGTCCATCCTGGGTACTTTACATCAGCTAGGATTCTTGAATCACTTGAAGTGTTATGTACATCAAAGAAAAATAGTTCTGACCTTATGTATTTCATATAATTGTGGGATGATGTCCTAAAAACGAATTGTGGTATGATCACTGTGTAAACTGATTCTGATCTTTCAGTGCCAAGGCAGCTATAATGCTAAGTTCCCTGACTTTTTTTTTACATTTATTTTAGATTCATGTTATTCCAGCATAATTGCTGGTATTGTTGTATTGTTTCAACAGTTGTATTAGTTGAAAATAGCCTGGACATTAACAAGTGCAAGACAGCATAAAAATAATATTTGTTTTGGTATGTTTAAATGGCCTATTTTTGAAAATATGTTTTGATGCAAGCTAATAACTTCATCCCCTCTAGCAGACTGATCCTTATGATATGCACTGTTTTTTGTTGGGTTTTTTTTTTGGTATTCATTCAAATTGGCAAAATTAGAACTTGAATGGAAAGAACTCACATCTGCCTCTTCAAGTTTCCTCCGCCCATCCTAAACTCATGAATAATCATTGTCACCAGCTTATCATGATTAGATGAGGGGCTTAGCATTACATTTTTATTTAAACCTGATCCAGATGGCTGCCAGGAGATTTTAAAGAAAACGAATTATGAGGCAGATTGTCGTCAACAAGCAGTTTATTGCTCATAGATCTGAGTGAATCCCTGATCTCAAAGTGCTTTACTGTACAGCTGGCAAATGCTTTATTTTTTCACCTTGGCACCTATCAAATTACTCCTCCTCATCAGCCTCTCAATATTGTTGTTGTTTTTTTTCTTTTAAAGTTAAAAACATTCTGCAATCCTTTTATCAGTTAAGCTCCCTTCTTGGGCTAAAATGAATGCAGGCTTATTCAATTTGTAGGTTACATCCGCAGAAGCAAAGAATGCAGATGCTGCTAAAGTAGCTGTTTATTTCAGACAACACCCAGGTTGGTTGGGGTTGAACACTATTTTATAGTCTGAAAACTGAATGTTCAGCACAGCTTGGTAGGCGTTCTAAGTTTTCCTTTTCCCAGCATAAATGCTCCGGCATCCTACAGGAACTAGCAAATAGCAATCCAACCATAGCAAAGCAACTAATATGATTCCAGTTTGGAGATTCTAGCAAAGCTGCAAATTCACTTTATTCTCTGCAGAAAAAGCGATATGAGAAATGGCTGAGCTGGGATTCTCCAGGGTTGGATAACATCTCTCCACTGTGTGAGGAGTACGTGAAGAGGCCATTGCTGTTGTTGCCAAGCAACTATCCTATAACAGATGGTGGTGAATGCGTAATTAGAATGGCAATGGGTTGCAGTGGCCTTGTCTTTGAGGTAAGGTGTTTGAAATGATAACTAAGATTTAAGAGAAAGCATTTTTGTTTTCCTGGTGATGGGTCCCAGTCCAGGTGAAAACTGAAAGCTAAAATAATAGATTTAGTATACATGCTGCATATTTGAAGAAAACTGTAATCTATGTATTTTTCTTTAACTCTGTTTATTCCTTACCTGCGCATAACTTAAAAATGATGGTTTGCTTATGACAATAATAATGTGTTTCCAAAAAGAGGGGCTGCCCACATGAAAAGAATAAACTGCTAGTCATGCAGAGCACTGGTTGTGCTACTGGATGAAGTTACTAGACGCAATGGAATATATGATTAGCTATGCAACAGTTCAGTAGTACTATGTTTCCCCTTTAATGTCAAAATAAAAAAGAAATGACTTAATCAGTGATATTATTAACCACAAAAATCAAATTCACTAATCAAATGTATTCTTTATGGATATCCTTAGGGTCACTCTGCAAATAATTTACCAATCAGATGGAAGGGAAAACCTCAGAAAAACAGGCAAATATTTACTAAGCCTCTTCAAAGAACTGGCTCAAGCTTTTGGCTTATATTCAATCACTGGTCAAAAAACTTTCTCTTTTTCTTTTATATGTTCATTAATTTTTTTTCATAATAAATTAATTGATCTGATCAAAAATATTAAACCTTATCGGAATCCAAAGCTTCAGTCACTATCGTTGCTGAACCTTCCTTCTGTCTCTGTAGTCAAATTGTCAATAGTATTCCAGTTTCCCAGTCCTTAATTTTCTACAAAATCAACACTATGCTGTTTAAAAAGATATAATACTAATGGACATGAATCACATTTCATGTAAGAAAGCTGTATCAGGAACTATATTCAAAAGTCAAAGCTGAAAATTTTTTTAAAAACCTTATATTTCATGGTATACACTTTTTTTGTCTGAATTTACAATCCAGAAGAGCCTAATGAATCATAATAAACAGAACTCAAATCAGGAAGGGAAACACATATCAAATTCTCCAATGGAAAGTCCTGTAAATATCAAACAAATCTTTACAAATCTATTCCCCAAGCTGTCAGAAAGCCAGTCAGAGTGCCCTGCATTGCATGGGCCACCTGGTATATTTGTTACGATTCCTCCCATAGCTGTGCCACGGGAGGCCTCTCACCTTCTCTGGAGGCCACTCCAAAGCCGGGGCCTCGTCTGAGTAATCGTCTGGATCTTGCTCCACAGCCTAGGAGGCCTTCGGTGTCAGCAGGGCCTACTCGAGGCTTACTCCACTGCAGCCTGGATGCTCTGGTATTGGCCATGCCCTTCTCCTAGGGGCGGGCCCGTGTCTCCTCTCCACTCTTGTAGGGCCAGAGAGGTGTGGCCCATCTGGACTCCTCCCAGTCAGTTGCCTGCTCCTGGGTTATAAAAGCTCTTCTCCAGCACTCATGCATTGCCTTGCATTGGAGTTACTCGTCTCTGGATGTCTCCTCTTCCAGCGCTCCGTCAGGCCTTCGTTCTTTATTCCAGCTGGGTGTCCGATGTCTTGCACATTCCTGATGTTCCTTGAGGTTGGTTCCTGTTGTTCCTGTCCCAGTCCTCGCTTCTGACTGCCGGTGTGCAGTACCTCGCTTCTGACTGCCAGTGTGCAGTACCTTTCTCCTGACTGCCGGTATACAGTACCTTGCTTTGGACTGCCGGTGTGCAGCATTTTGTTCCTGATTCCTTGTCTTTAGTACCTCGTTCCCTTCCTGCTCTGGTATCACCCCCGCGGATGTAGGACAGGGTGGTCCGTGACCAGACCAGTGGTACTGGCTGTGTAGGGTGCCCTGAGGGACTGTGCCAACGTCTGAACCTTCCAAGTTCCTGAGTCTATGTCTACAGTCTACAGTTACCGAGTCTTTGTTTTCAGTTCTTGAACCTTCGTTTGTTCTCGTCCTGCGCTGGTTCTACTCCCGCGGATGCAGGACAGGGTGGTCCGTGACCAGACCAGTGGTACTGGCTGTGTAGGGCACCCTGACAGACCGTGCTAATGTCTGAACCTTCCAAGTTCCTGAGTCTATGTCTACACTCTTTGGTTCCCAAGTCTTCGTCTTCTGTTCCTGAACCTCCATCTGCCCACACCTTGAGTCCGGCCTGCTGCCTTTTGCCATCCCAGCGGCAGGCATGAAAGGGCCGGGAACGGTCGGAGGACTGTTCATTACCAACATACCATAGTTGGTTCCAGAGGCATGAGGGTCCGGCTGGGGGTCAGGCCGTTTCTAGCCACCCACACTGTCACACACTACACCTACCCTTGGCACGGTCCTGATCCACCTGGGATTGTGCCAGGGGCCCAAGGGCACACTCCCTCTAAGGGGGACCACTCTACCAGCACTCCCAGCAAGAGAATGCAAGGCCTTCCAAGGCCGCCCGATAGATAACATATATCAGAGGATCAAAAAGCTATTTTTTTAACGAGTTTTTCATTAGACAACCAGTCATGCTAGGTTAAGTAAATAAAGCCCAACAGTGGCCTATGTTTCATAATATGCTTCCACAGGAGCTACTTGATAATAAACATTGTACTATTTAAGGTTGATTAGACCATTGTCTGTGAAGTCCAAGTAACGTATACAATTCATAGATATTCAAGGATAAGATATAAAGGTACTCATTTGTAGAGAACTAATACCAGAGTATTCCATGGGCACCAAGTCTCAGAGCGTTCAAATGGAGGAACCGCAGGAGAAGATAAGTTATTTTGAATGCCGAAAGTCGTCATATAATCCCATCTATGTAAATTGGTGATGATGCAAAATCAGCTGACAAGGCAGTCCCTGAAATGACAAGTAGTTAATTAGCAGTAGGAATATATTGACATTGGTTACCCTAAAAATACACTAAAATCCAATTCAGAATTTAAACCATTTGTTGAATAGTATTCAAATTGTAAAGCCAATGTTGTTCTAAAGCCAGCAGAGTCAAACCAAAATCACCTCCTCGCCAACTGGATGTAGTTTGATATAGTACACAGAATCAAAGGTCATCAAATGAGTGAACTAACTCATCTCAATGTGTAACCAGAGGGGTATTGAGTCGATATTATGATAAGCTGGAGCGATGTTCAATCATCCTTGATTTTTAACAACCATTTTATTTTGCCTGCATACTTACATAGCACTTTACACATGGGCACTAAAAACATAAATTACTCCTGTGGATAAGCAGGTGGTATTGTATTTTAATGACACTGTCCAATTAATTGAGGCTACAAAAATAGTAGATGTTCACATAGACACATGGCATATGATGCAATTGTCACATGGTTGGTGAAACCCAATGGAGACATTCATAATCCTTAGAAGTTCTCACAGTGTAGTCTGACCGCATCAGGGAATCTCTCAAACTGCTTCCACGTGTATGTAATGCAAGGAAGATCCTTAAAATTATCATGTAGTTGCAAAATATGCCAGTTATTCATAATGCAGACCTGAACCTGTTGGGCATAAGGCAAAAAAGGAAGAACACAGGTGATGTACCATTGATTGATATCTCGCAGCCAAGGAAGGAACAAGTAACTCCTAAGGAAGCATATCATGAAACATCGGCTGCTGTTGGGCTTTGTTTAATGAACTGAGCACAAGACTGGTTGTCTAATGATTTTTATTTTTCAAAAAACTTGTAAAAAAAATTGCTTTTCGATCACCTGGTCTATGAATGAATAGACTGGGTGGCCCGTGCAATGCAGGGCACACTGTCTGGCTTGCTGACACCTTGGGGAATAGACTTGTAAAGATTTATTTGATATTTGCAGGACTTTTGTTGGAGAATTTGATTTGTTTCTCTTTTTGGTTTGAGATATTCTTTTTTCCACCATTATAGTAAAAAAAGACGCTGACTGCCTCAGTTTTTAGATCCCAAAAGCATGGCAAATTGAACACTTAATAAAAATTTGATTTAGTGTTCCACATTTACATACACAATCAATATTTAACTGCTGCTAAGAAACCATCTGAAAATTAAACATTTCCAATGAATGTTAAAAACCATCAATATTGATGTGTTCTTTTTCATGATGTCAAAAACTTTGCCCATTAAATGTAATTCTTCTATTCTATAGCACAATTGAAACTCAAGGCATCAACTGATAGGCAGTGAACATAGATATAAATGGAACAAGTTTGAGAAGTTCTTGCCCAACAGCCATTCTTCACCATATCTTCCATCCTCACACTGATGGAAGAGGAAGGATTGATGCAGAACATATGAGTCATGGCTTGACCCTAGATACCTAGACTCCATATCTATATCTATCATTATCACACCACAAACCACCTGCATATTGAAGGAATGAACGTGCTTGCAGTTACAGAATGGCTATTCCCCATTGCAGGGCAGCATAAGAGCAACATAGGTGCAATCTATGGCACCCAGTAGGGATGTGAATCGTGTCCTCGATCGTCTTAACGATCGATTTCGGCTGGGAGGGGGAGGGAATCGTATTGTTGCCGTTTGGGGGGGTAAAATATCGTGAAAAATCGTGAAAAATCGTGAAAAATCTAAAAATCGCAAAACCGGCACATTAAAACCCCCTAAAACCCACCCCCGACCCTTTAAATTAAATCCCTCACCCTCCCGAACCCCCCCCAAATGAGTTAAATAACCTGCAGGTCCAGCGGCGGTCCGGAACGGCAGCGGTCCGGAACGGGCTCCTGCTCCTGAATCTTGTTGTCTTCAGCCGGCGCCATTTTCCAAAATGGCGCCGAAAAATGGCGGCGGCCATAGACGAACACGATTGGACGGCAGGAGGTCCTTCCGGACCCCCGCTGGACTTTTGGCAAGTCTCGTGGGGGTCAGGAGGCCCCCCACAAGCTGGCCAAAAGTTCCTGGAGGTCCAGCGGGGGTCAGGGAGCGATTTCCCGCCGCGAATCGTTTTCGTACGGAAAATGGCGCCGGCAGGAGATCGACTGCAGGAGGTCGTTCAGCGAGGGTTCCGGCGCCTCGCTGAACAACCTCCTGCAGTCGATCTCCTGCCGGCGCCATTTTCCGTACGAAAACGATTCGCGGCGGGAAATCGCTCCCTGACCCCCGCTGGACCTCCAGGAACTTTTGGCCAGCTTGTGGGGGGCCTCCTGACCCCCACGAGACTTGCCAAAAGTCCAGCGGGGGTCCGGAAGGACCTCCTGCCGTCCAATCGTGTTCGTCTATGGCCGCCGCCATTTTTCGGCGCCATTTTGGAAAATGGCGCCGGCTGAAGACAACAAGATTCAGGAGCAGGAGCCCGTTCCGGACCGCTGCCGTTCTGGACCGCCGCTGGACCCGCAGGTTATTTAAGTTATTTGGGGGGGGGTTCGGGAGGGTGGGGGATTTAATTTAAAGGGTCGGGGGTGGGTTTTAGGGGGTTTTAATGTGCCGGTTTTTCGATTTTTCGATTTTTAACGATTTTTAACGATTTTTCACGATATTTTACCCCCCCAAACGGCAACAATACGATTCCCTCCCCCTCCCAGCCGAAATCGATCATTAAGACGATCGAGGACACGATTCACATCCCTATTAGGGGAGTGGGACTGCATATGCAGGTGTCCTAAGTGCTCAATTTTTGTATGTAAAGATTTCCATAGTGTGTCCTGTTCTCTTTTAATGGCAACGGCTCTGGAAATAAGCAAGCCTCTGACCACCACCTTGGAGCACTCCCATATCGTACCCCAGGAGCAATCTCCAGGACTGTTACACGCAAAGTATTCCTGTATCTGGGATTCAAGTTTGCATACAAAGGCTTTATCCTTAAGCAAGAATTCATTCAGCTTCCAAGCATGACAAGAGCTCTTACATGCTTGAAGGGACATATCAACCCACACTGGGCTGTGATCGGACCATGTGATCGCTCCGACTTCAGTGGAATCAACCTGGGGTAAGAGTTTTGTCCAGTAAAAGGAAATCTATGCGAGAGTATGTGTTATGTGGAGCAGAGTAGAAAGTGTATACTCTCGAAGAAAGGTGATCATTTCTCCACACATCTGTGAGGTTCCAATCTGATATGGTAATTAATTTACGCCTGACTCCCTGTTCAGAATATTTCAAAGTTGGTGGGTTTAATAAAGAATTATCCAGGGTTGGGTTAAGTGTAATATTAGTCCCCTCCCACAATCAGGTAGTCTTCTGTGTGAGCCATAATATGGCTTGGATGGAGTCATAGAAAGGCCCTTGGTCGGAGTTGGGAGCATATATAGTGAGAAGAGAGAAAATGGAGAAATCCACCCTTATTTTAATAAAAACAAAACGCCCCCCCCCCCCCCTCCCCTGGATCTGTAATGCTAAACAACAGTTCATGAAATAATCCTATGGATATAAGAATCCCTGTCCTGGAGTACTGGTGAGAGTTTGTGCTGGCAGCTAAATACCTTTGAGGGTATTCTTTATAATTCAAAACATACTCATAGTCACATGGGTGTGGGGTTTTTTTAGACTAATAAGGTGACCAGTCTTTCCATACTCTCGGTCAATAAACTTGAGTATCTTAGAAGATCATTCCCCTCCCTTCACCACTCCCCCCACCCCTCGCACCCTTTGCCTTGTACATCTCTTTTTCAGCTCGTTATTTTAACATTAATATGTCCTGTGATATACCTATTTTACCAAATTAATGTAAATATGTACAAATTTCATATTCCCCCCTCCCATCCCCCTGCCCCTTACTCCTCCTGTGCTTTGTTTTATATCTAAAATATTGTTATCCACCTTTTACAATGTACTCCTTGCTCTTCCTAGTTTCCTTTGTTCCCTGTTTATTGTAAAGCACTGTTGCTACGTTCGATGTTACCTGGAAACCGATATGATGTTGTCTTACGAATGTTGGTGTACAAAACCCACAAATAAATAAAAAATATAAAATAAAATAGTTGGATTCAGCCGCGGAAGTGATCCTGCACATCAGTACTCCCCTGAATACTATACCGCACCCTGGTCCATACAAGACAGGATTTGGAGTTGCGATGCTGAAGTCCTGGACCTCCACCATTGAAGCGGAGAGCGCTGTTCAAAGCATCGATAACATCATGGCTAATTGAGGCAGTACATGCGATGAAATGCTCTGCCTACACTCACTATAACACCTGCAGTGAATTTCTGTCATGGCTGGTAGAGATGTGAATCGTGTGCCCGATCGTCTTAACGATCAGGTTCGGATGGTGGGAGGGAAAAATCGGATCGTTAGAGATTGTGAATTGGAATCGTTCCGATTCCAATTCATATTGTTAAATTTTTAGTGAGGCCTGAGCAGATAAACAAAACCCCACCGACCCCCCCCCAAAAAAATGTTAAATTACCTGGTGGTCCAGTGGGGGGGGGGGGGGGGGTCCCCGGCACGATCTCCCACTCTCGGGCCATCGGCGCCATTTTGGCTACCACTGATAAAAAGGCGCCGATGGCCCGAAAAAAAAAAACCCACCCCGACCCTTTTCAAATTACCCCTTTGCTTCTCCCACCCTCCCGACCCCCCCAAAAACCTTTTAGATGTACCTGGTGGTCTAGCGGGGGGTTCAGGAGCCATCCTTTCAATCGTGCCGGTGCCGGTGCTGGAGGTTTCAAAATGGCGCCGATCGCCTTTGCCCTTACCTTGTCACTGGGAGCGACCGTCGCTCCCTGTGACAAGGTAAGGGCAAAGGCGATAGACTGCCAGAATGGCGCCGATCGCCTTTGCCCTTACCTTGTCACAGGGAGCGACCGTCGCTTCCTGTGACAAGGTAAGGGCAAAGGCGATAGACTGCCAATATGGCGCCGATCGCCATACTGGCAGTCGATCGCCATACTGGCAGTCGATCGCCTTTGCCCTTACCTTGTCACAGGGAGCGACGGTCGCTCCCTGTGACAAGTTAAGGGCAAAGGCGATCGGCGCCATTTTGAAACCTCCAGCACCGGTACGATTGAAGGGATGGCTCCTGGACCCCCCGCTAGACCACCAGGTACATCTAAAAGGTTTTTGGGGGGGTCGGGAGGGTGGGAGAAGCAAAGGGGTAATTTGAAAAGGGTCGGAGTGGGTTGTTTTTTTTCGGGCCATCGGCGCCTTTTTATCAGTGGTAGCCAAAATGGCGCCGATGGCCCGAGAGCAGGAGATCGCGCCGGGAAACCCCCCCCCCCCCCACTGGACCACCAGGTAATTTAACATTTTGGGGGGGTTCGGGAGGGTGGGGGAGTGTAAGGAATTTGTTTTAAAAGGTCGGGGTGGGTTTAGAGGTTGTGTTGGTGTGCCGGTTTTCCCACCCTCCCCCAAATAATTCCCGTGCCCTATTTAACGATACAATATAAATGCTCCTGATGATAAATCGTGGGCATTTGTATTGTATCGTGTACTCTAACGGTTTAGAACGATTTTAAAATTATCGGACGATAATTTTAATCGTTCAAAAATGATTCACATCCCTAATGGCTGGTCACCTCCCACCACTGACCTCATTTGCCAGGCGACTCCCCCCAATTCTAACTTCCATGCTGCGGCCCTGCTCTGTCATCAGAAATTGCAAAATATCCTGTATATCGCTGTTGAATATGTCTAGGCCTATATCAGATAGGTGCACTCTGTCCAGACAATATAACCCTAGGCAGCTTTCCTCAATAAATTCATGTGCTATTCTATATCCCTGAATGATGGGCATGAATCTATCCATCCACCTGGTCAACTTCCTTCTTGTCTTTTTCACCACTTGGTCTGATCTTTCTCCCCGCCAAACCTTTCCAGGGATTAAATGGGACCAGATAATGCGAGTCTCTGGAAGCAGGTTTCTTATTTGAATCAGATCTTTTTTTAATCTTCTGCACGAGTTCCACACTGTGCTTTATGGACACATCTTTGCTACTGAGATAGATAACCATTGCCCAAGGGGGAACCTGTACTCTGTGCCTCTGCCAAAGTAGGAACATCATCTGATCCAATTTTATCCCCTTCCAGCCTTTCCAGATTAATGATATGTGATACGGTACCATGCCCAAATGCTCTCCTAGTGGCCTCACCTTGGCCCTTCTATGGGCCCAATGCACAAATGAATGTCCAATGATCCAGACGAAGCACATCTCTCTTCACAGACTTGAAATGAACACAGCCAAGTGATTAAATATGACATAAGCAGACATTAAGATGACTGAAGCACTGCAATGACAAATGATCTGGAATACAATGTATGATGACAATCAATGCAAGTTAAACTGTGTGACCCAAACATAATGATGGTAACTTTTAGAACTGCATCATGGATCTGACATAGAGCTGAAATCTGCTGGACCGTCAATAATTAATGGACATAATGGACTCCCAGGGCAACTCCAATGCAGCAGCTGTAGTGGCTGTTCCTATTCAAAATGAATGAGTGGTATAAAGAGTGTAATTGATGCCACTCACTTGCAGAGACATCCGCAACACCTTGCAAATTGAAACTGGGACATCGGGGACCCATTGCTCTACAGCAGTAAGAAAGTACCAGAGCTAGGCTTCTTAACCAAGTATCTCATCAGATTGGACACTGGGCAGGTGAAGTTGCTGCGTAGACTGCTTAGTATGATTTCCGATCCTCTTGCTGCCAGGTCAGTCTTAGAATTTTGAATGATTAAATGTATGTGATCAGAGGCCAGTGTTACGTACTCCCTCCTAAGGCCCATTGTTGGCTGACCAGTGGAGGAGTGACGTACAATTCACTGACTCATAGACCTGCAAACAGTGCCAAGGAGAAGGCACAGCTGAATAATGACACCTCATAGTCACTGACGCAAACTTCCAGAAGGACCAAGAAAATCCATCTTAGCAGCTCCACTGTAATTGATCACCTGCCATCCTGCCTTTTTCCCACTGATCTGGACTATCCCATCATCACTCTCTTCACCACAAGGATTTCAGCTGAGTTCAACAGCTTCAGTGCCTTATACAAGCAAGCAATGCCTGCTAATCTTGTCGCTAAGGTGGACCTGGCAATCCCTTCTTTTTTCCGCTGTAGAATATAGTCCAATAAATCATGAGAGGTTATTTACCACTGTCATTCAGAACCTCTGGAATGCAAGAAGGCCTTATCCTCAAGAGCACCCACACAACTCTTCCTTGTGTGTTCTGAAAATGACTTCATCATCATTATCCAAACTTCAGGAGATCAAATCTCCAGACCTCGAGAGGGCTTGATGCTCCATTGATGTCTGCTTCTGGAACCAAGGATCTGAAGGCCACCCATTTGAAACAGGAAAGAGAATTAACAATGCCATTTTCTATTACTAGCACATGCGCAGCACAGAAAGTGATATTAAGATGCAAACATTGTTGTGCTCTGCTGGCTGGGAGCGCTAGGGGTGAGATGTGTGCCCCTTGCGGTAAGACGGACCTCGTCTAGGGTTGGAGGTGACCAAGCCCCTGCTGACCTGCATGCCTGAATGAGGCCAACCATGCAAGGTTGGTCTCTGAGTGGTCCGACTACTCCCAGCCCTTTCAGACCTGCTGCAGGGAGCAGCACAGGTGGCAGGCTGGACAAGAGATGAGGGCGGACAAGGGCTGAAGCTTGAAGGCTGAGACGAAGGCTTCAGGACTCAGGAGAAGAACACAAGGCATCAACAACAGGAATGACAGACCTCCGGAAGGGCGAGCGGGTGGAAGCTCTCCCATGGAAGGCCTCTGGAACTAGAGTAGATGGCGGCTCAGTTCATCAGGAACGTCTGAGGCAAGGATAACTCTTATGGACCTTGAGAAATCCAGACGAGATGAAAAGGACTTGGAAGACTTAGACGAAGGCAAGTAGGCACTGTTCCTCAGGGCGCCCTAGACAGCCCACTACTCAGGGCGGACCCAATGGGCTGGTCACGGACCACCCTGTTCTCTACGTGCCCTACACAGCCTAAGAAGGCTGGTCACGGACCAAGCAGGAGCGGGCCAGGCTCAGGAAAGGAGTCCAACTGACAGGAGCTCCAGTGACCGGAAACAGGAACCGATGGAATGGATTTACCCTCGGGGTGGCCATCTGGAGGACTCAGAGAGCTGGAACATTGCAGGAACAAACATCAGGAAGATCAGGTACATAAGGACCTTTAGCCATCGAGGATGTCAGGCCTTCTGGAACATCAGGAGGGCAGAGACGGAGGACAACAGGAACATCAGGACATCAGAGACCGGGATCAGGAACAGCAGAGGAACACCAAGCTAGAGCAGGAACATGGAGTCCAAGGGGAAGGAGAAGCTCCTCAGACGACTGGCTCATTGCGAAGACAAAGCTGACTGGAATTTGAAGTCCTTTTGTACGGCTGAAGGCAAGCAACTCCCTGGAAGGAGTTTGGATGGGCCACACCTAGCTGGCCCTATAACTGAGGAGAAGTGCTGCAGGCCGGCCCCTAGGGAGAAGGGTGTGGCCCAAACCAGGAAGTCCACGCAGACCCAAGCAAGCCTCAGGCAGGCCCCAAGGACATCGAAGGCCCCCCAGGCCCTGGAGCAAATCCTGGATAGTTTGTAGGCGAGAACCCGGCTTTGGAGCGGCCTCCAGGAAAGAGGTGAGAAGCCTCCCGTAGCACAGCTACAGGAGGATTCATAACAAACATTGAAGTAGAGTGATGATCCCCACTGATCTGACTGATAACTGGGATATGGATTCCACTACTGCCAAGATGTCTGAAATGAATGATATAGATCTATTGCAGAGCTCTTGACACCAAAATGTAGAGGGACACGATGATAGGGAAAAGCTCGAGAAACGTAATATTCTTCAACATTTTGCTTTCCTCCCAGGACCACAGTCATTACTCTGTGCACCACGCACCACAAAAATAAATACCAAAGCCTTGCACCCTGGATGCATCTGTAAACAACTCCAGCTCACAGTTGAATCTAAGGAGGTTCTGCCATAGTGTGCACCAATTGAATGCCTGCAAAAATTGCTCCCATACCCTGATATCCCGCTTAATAGGGGCAGTGATTCTTATATGGTGATGATTTTGCGCCACCGCTGTGGCCCTACCAATTCTCCTTATGAATATTCTTCCCATAGGGATTACTCGACAAGTGAAACTGAGGAAACCTATGAGGACCTATAGTTGCTTTAGGGTTGCTTTTTTTGCTTGCACTAGTGAAGATAGAGCATCTCTCAGCCTATCGGTCTTGTAAGATGATAGTTTAGACATTCTTTCTCGAACTATTAGTTCTATGCCAGAAATACCAAAGATGTAGTTGGGCCCTCTATCTTATTTGATGCCAGTAGAATGCCACATTTGCCTGCCATCCTCTGAAACATATTGAGCAGGGACTGGCATTCCGCTGAGTTTTTCCAGTAAGTAGAAATTGTTCAAGTAATGGATAACATTGTGGCATGCCAAGGTTTTCTCACCGACCCAATGGAGGAATGAACTCAATTTTCCAAAATTTGAGCAAGCTATTGAGCACCCCATGGGCATACATTTGTCAAAATAGTAGTCCCCTTGAAAAGAAAAACCCAGCAGACAGAAGGATTCAGGGTGAACCAGTAGTAAGTGAAAGGTGGACTCGATGTCGGCCTTAGCCAGGTGAGTGGAGCTGCCTAGTCTTCTAATGATGTCAATAGCCTCGTCAAGAGAAGCATATTGCACTGTGCAAAGTGATGGGTCAATACTGTAGTTTACTGACTGAACAACTGGATAGGATAAATTGTGAATGAGGCAAAATATACCATGCTCATTTTTCGGCACCACACTCAGCAGGGATATTATCAGATCCTGGATAGGAAGAGAATGGAAGGGGCCAGAGAACCTACCCAGTGGCACCACTTGCTTAAACTTTTCTTTAACTATGTGGGCATGTGCTCTTGTGGAGGCCACATTGCTTAGAAGACTGAACGTGGGGTTAACATTAGAACATGGAATGCCAAAACCCTGTGAGAAGCCTGCAGATAACAGTACTGCACTCCCTCATTGTGGGTATATCTGGAGCCAGTGGGCCATGGTCTCCAGCTTAATTGGAGAGGGGGCCAAGCATCTCACTGCTGTGTGGCTGTTGTTGGGTGTGAAAACGGCAGAGTATAGTGGACATGCATTGCGATGATGCATGAGGGGCCCAGCAATTGGTGCAGGTATGTCAGAAGCAGCATGGGTTCCATGAACACTGACCTGTATTAAATTGTCTGCATACAGCACACCTCTCTGGGCCAAAGCCTTGACATATCCCTGTGCCCTATCCTTGTCCTGCCCTTGCTCCCTAACCCCTCTCCCATGAGTAATGAAATGTCCCATGAGATCTGTCATTACCAAAAGACCTCTGCAGGGTCATTTCATCTAGCCATAGATCTAGAACATGGTGCCTCCAGGAAATAGTATTATATTCAGCCATCTCTTCCTATACTTAATATCATAATTAAGCCAAGCCCTGCACCAAAACGCCTGTGGGCCTTTGTGATAGTGTCAAAGTAGTGAATCAAATATGGAGCTTGGAAGGCCAAAACCTTGGGTTTTTTGTCCTTTGCATCGGTGACAGGCACCTTATCCCTTGTATCACCGCTCTCACTCTCCTGATCGTGGAACAGAAGGGAAAAATTGTCTATAAACTCGAGCCTCCATATTTTATTTTTCAGCTTTTTCGGAACATCTTGTGCTAAAGAACTGACCCCGCACAGCACTTCCTCATTATGGGAGGAATCATATGACAATGCATCTGCAGCATTCTGCCCCACCCCAGTAATGGCTGTAGCTGCTGATGTTGATATGCCGTGCAGATTTATAGACTATATATTCGCAGCAGAACTATCCCTGCTACCAGCCCTCTTTTTTATGCTTTTATGGCATTTTGCATAATAGTGGCTAAGACACAATCACCATCACTAGCATCCGAGTCAGGGTCAGAGTCGGAGGAAGAGATCTGGGCTGATCTATTGGCATTGGACTTACCTAGATCCTCTGAACCAAGTGACTGAGCACTTATGCTTGGAGTCTCATCAGTGACACGCTGAGCTGCTCGCGACCTCACTGTTGCGCTTTGTTTTGTATTGTTAACACCTGACGTGGGTTGCTGACTATAGTCTGGTATGCAGCTCTGCACTCACTTGGTCCTTCTGACCTATGCTTGTCATAAAATATACCTTATCAATTCTTCCAGGTCTTGATGTTTACGGGTATTTTCTGCTGTTGTCTTGTGTTTCACGGCCCTCCAAGGAATGACAGGCAATTCATGTCCTGCCTTCTGTTTCTTAGCTTTTGTTCTGGGCCTTATTTTTGACTGGCCTGTAGTGCCCTGTCTTATCAGGCATGCTCTTGTGTTGCTAAAAGTCCTGTAATGAGATGACAGTGTGATCGGGTATCCTGTTTAGTTTCAAAAAACATTTTGGCCGTTATTCAAATTAGTTACCCATTAATTAAATGTGGCCTCTGAATAGCTGATGGACCTTCCAACTGGACCTCTTTTTTTTTTGTCTCTTAGCCAAGGCTTAAACTCATAGCACCTCACTTTAAAAGTAATCCCTTACTGCATGAGCCACCATACAGCTCTTACTACATCAACTTCCCCCAAAATTAAACTAGCAGCAGTGTGTGTCCTGTGCCATTGACCAGCCCTTCCCCCCAATTTGCCCTGGAGCACTGCCACCAATACATAAATAGAAAGCAGAGAGCACTTTTCCTGATATCAATCTTACTCTCATACCTGGTATAGCCTGCAAGCTGCCACAAGAAGACCCAACCTTTAAGGGGCGATATTCCATGTTTGAACTTTAGATACAGTCAGTTGGAGCAGCACTGAAGTCGCTGGGAATGAGGCAGATTGTCCCTTGCTTCCAGCTTGGATTAAAAAGGTACCAGAGGATGGTGAGTGTCAGGGGGATGGGGGTCAGATGCCACTATTCTTCCTTGTGGGTGGGTGGGGTGTTTGTAAGTGAAAATTGGGACTGAGGTCAGATACAATACCGGGCCCTTCCTAAGTCTTTAAAAAGGTTTGGGGTAGGGCTAGAAAAGCATGGCCTAACAGGGCCTTAGCATTACACTTTGGGGGAGAGGGAGGGGAATTCCCTGCTAATGCTTATTTTCTTGGGTGACAAAGGTGCTACTTTGCTCGATATCTTTTAAAGATATCTGGTTAAGTAGTACATTATCTGGCCACACAAGGCTGGATAACTAAAAAACCTACCCAGATATATTCAAACCTAGCTGGTTAGGTTTTCAGTTATTCACCTATATTTAGCAGGATAACTTTAGGCTGGTATATTCAGTGGGAAAAATAATGGAAACTATTCTATTTATTTATTTATTTAAAAACTTTTCTATACCATCGCAACGGTTTACAAATAGGCACATAGACTAAGGTAAGTAAATGTAGGATATCATATATTCTAACAGGTGCCAATAAAGTTCGGTTACAATTTCATAAATAAAATCATTATTTGAGTAATGTTGGTCAAGTCCAGGTATATTATTGAGTTACTATCTCTTTGAGATATTACTTCTTAAATGTAGGATTGAGTAAATTCATTCTCATCTGCATTACCTTGTACTTTCATTCTCTACCCTCCGCACTCTTTAGTGAAGGCTTTTTTAAAGAGCCATGTTTTTAAATTTTTCTTAAAAGTTTTGAGATTATTCTGTAATCTGAGTTCAGGGGGCATCGTGTTCCAAATAATGGGCCCAGCCAATGATAAAGCCCTTTCTCTCACTTGGGTTAATTTTGCTGACTTTACTGAAGGGATTGTTAGTAGTGCTTTGTTTGCTGAGCGGAAGTTTTTTTGTGGAACGTGTACTCGTAAGGCTGTGTTTAGCCAGTCTGCTTCTTTATCATATATTAGTTTGTGTATGGTACATAAGGCCTTGTATTTTATCCTGTATTCGATGGGTAACCAATGTAAGTCTGCTAGAGTTTCAGTTATATGGTCCCTCCTCTTTTTTCCCCGTCAGTATTCTGGCTGCAGTATTTTGAAGTATCTGGAGTGGTCTTATCGATGTGCTTGGGAGTCCTAGTAAGAGTGCATTGCAGTAGTCAGTGCTGGAAAAGATAAGTGTTTGCAAGTGTTCTGAAGTGGGCGGGTGTGAGTAATGGTTTCAATCTTCTGAGGACCATAAGTTTTGCGTAGCCTTCTCTTACTTTTATAGATATGTGTTGCTTCAGGTTGATTTCTGGGTCCATTATTACTCCCAGATTCCTTACTTTTTCAGCTAGCTCAATTTTTTGGTTATGTCTTAGGGTTATCGGTGTTTGAATGATCTCAGTATGTTTTCTCTCAAGGTGAAGGAATTCAGTTTTGTCAATGTTGATAACCAGTTCCATTTGGTTTAGTAGTTGTTTGATTATGTCTAGGTACATGTTAGCTAGACTTAATGTTTTTTCAATTGTGTCATCTATTGGTAGAATTAATTGAATGTCTTCTGCGTAAATGTAATGTATTATCCCTAGGCCTGCCAGCAGATGACATAAGGGTAGCATATATATGTTAAAGAGGGTAGCAGACAGCGCTGAACCCTGAGGTACTCCTATTTCAAGTTTAAATTTTTCTGATAATGTGTTTTTTATCTGGACTTAAAAGAACCTGTTGTTTAGGTAGGATCTGAACCAGTTTATTGTTTTGTCACATAATCCAATTTCTTCAAGTCTTTTTAGTAGTATTTTGTGGTTTACTGTATCAAAGGCTGCAGATAAGTCAAGCATTATAAGGTTGTAATGTTTACTGTTATCAAAACCTCTTAGTATGTTGTCTGTTAGTAACAGAAGTAATGTCTCAGTGCTGTAATGTTTTCGGAAGCCGTGTTGTGAAGGGTACAGTATGTTATTATTGTCTAGGTGTTCAGCTAGCTGTTTCTGTACTGTTTTCTCTATTAATTTAGCTAATAATGGGAGGTTTGAGACTGGGCGGTAGTTAATGAGGATTAGTGGGTCACTGTTTTTCTTTTTGATGTTTGGTTTAATGATTGCCCCTTTTAGTGTATCTTCAGTTAGGGACAGGTTTATGATATTAGTTAGTGTTGGGGTTACTACATTGGTAATCTTTTTTATCTCAATTGTTGGTATTGTATCGATTTTGTGTGGAGCAGGGTTTATATTTTTTATCATTGATTCAACTTCTTGTTCTGATATTTCTATAAATGAGGACCATATGTTAACATCTCTTTTTTGCATTACAATTGCTTGTTTGCTGTTTTTTGGGAGTTTGTTTCTTAGGTTTAATATTTTGTCACTAAACAATTTAGCTAATTCATTGCATTTTGATTCAGGAAGACTTTGAGGTGATTCTTGTTTGTCATTTGTGAGATTCGTTACTATGGAGAATAAGGTTCTTGGGTTATTGGCAAACTTTTCTATTTTATTGGAATAGTATTCTTTTTTTAGTATTAAGGATCAGTTGTTTGTAGAAAGCTAGATGTTTCCTGAATTTGGTTAGGTTTTCAGTTGTTTTGTGTTTTCTCCAGTTTTTTTCAAATTTTCTGAGCTTTCTTTTTGCATCTTTTATTTTTGCATTATGCCAGTGGTTATTTTGTTTTGTTTCTTTGATAGTTATTGTTTTGATGGGGTTTATTTCATCGGCTATTTTTTTGGTTGAGTCTAACCAGAGTTCCGTAGCTGAGTTGCAATCATTAAGTGTTATGTCTTTTAGTTCTTCTTCTAATTTGTCCTTTAGTTCGTCGTTGTTATAGGGTGGTCAATATTTAAGTTCTATGGGATTATGAGTTTGTATGGTCTGAGGATTGAGAATATTAATATTGGACTGAATAAGGAGGTGGTCAGACCAAGGAATTTGTGTGTAGCTTGTTGCTAAGTGTTCTAGATAGTTGCTATTTATGAATGTTAGATCAAGTGAGTGTCCGGCTCTGTGTGTTGCTTTATCGGTTATTAGTGAAAACCCTAGTGCTGTCATGGCATCTAGTGTCTGTGTGACATATAGTGTCTGTGTAACAGTGAAGACAATAGGAATCGGATGATGAAAAGCAAGCCCTTTATTAAGAATGGGCATTCTTAATAAAGGGCTTGCTTTTCATCATCCGATTCCTATTGTCTTCACTGTTACACAGCCTACTGGATCGGCTACCTCTTTGTTTTTTGGATCCATTAGTGTCTGGCATGTGTTAGAAAGGGGTTGGATGTCCATGTGTAGATTAAAGTCACCTAACACTATGGTAGGATTAGAGGTGTTTAGATGTGTTGTCAGAAACTTGATTAGTGGTGACATATTTAGCTCTAGTAAACTGGGAGAGCAGTATATAAGGCATATTTGTATATTGTTAGTGTTGAAGATGGCAATTTCATGGTTAGGTGGAGGTATTATTGGGATTAGTTTACATTTTAAAGCTTTTTCGATAATTAGTAGTAGGCCGCCTCCACGTTTATTTATCCTTGGGACTGAGAATACCTCATAATTTTTGTGTGCTATTTGATTTTTTAAGACCACATCAGATTTTTTTAACCATGATTCAGTAATTGCAACGAAGTTGGGTTTATTGTCATATAGTAGGTCGGAGATGATTGGGAATTTTTTAGTGATTGATTGAGCATTTACTAAGATGAATGTTAACATTAGTAAGTTATTTAGAGTTAGGGTGTTTGATTTGGTGGTTCTTATTATCTGTACCAGGTTGTTTTCTTTTTTAAATGACTTCTGCAAATCTCTTTTGTTGTGATTATATCTGAACATTTTAAAATTCTTGTTATATTTACCTTTGTTCATGCAGACTGATATTGGTTGCTTACTCGAGACTTCTCCTTCCTTTTCCATGTTTGTTGTGTGGTTTGGATGGTTGCTCCAAGTTCCTTTGGTGTGCGAATGGGTGTACAAAGGGGCGTACAAAGGGGCATGCCCCTTTGTAGTGCCCCTTCGGAGCACGGCGCCTCCAGTCCTTCTTGCTCTTTAAATCCTCCCTCTTGGTCGTGCTTCCGGCGTCGATGAAGTCAGCCAAGGGGGATGAGTTTGCTGGTCTTCCGGGTTCCTCGGGTTTTGCAATTAGCGTCAGCTGCAGGAGAAAAAAAGCAGAAAAAAGCAGAATAAGCAGGAGGGAGGGGATAGAAAACACAGAAACAAACAGGTTAGTGAGCCAAAGGGCAGAGCAAGAAAGGAAGGCAGAGGGGGAGGGTAGGTAGGAGCGAACAGGAGGGTGGAAAGATACAGGGAGCCTTGCGATCAGCGTTGGCTGCAGGAGAAACAAAAAAGCAGAAAAAGCAGGAAGATCAAACTCACAGAATATATAGAAAGACATGGTTTAATGGAACAAAGTCAACATGGATTTACCCAAGGGAAGTCTTTCCTCACAAATCTGCTTCATTTTTTGAAGGGGTTAGTAAACATGTGGATAAAGGTGAACCGGTAGATGTAGAAGGAATTTGACAAAGTCCCTCATGAGAGGCTTCTAAGAAAACTAAACTAAAAAGTCATGGGATAAGAGGCTATGTCCTTTCATGGATTACAAACTGGTTAAAAGATAGGAAACAGAGAGTAGGATTAAATGGTCAATTTTCTCAGTGGAAAAAGGTAAACAGTGAAGCGCCTTAGGGATCTGTACTTAGACCGGTGCTTTTCAATAGGGGTGTGCATTCGTTCCCTACGAATTGGGAATCCACAACATATAGGGCCTTATTCGTTGTATTCGTGGGGAAGCGAAACGTAACACGATTAACCACGAATACAACGAATCTCGATGAATAATTCGGCCACCTAAAGGAGCCAATTTAAACAAACCCCCCACCCTCCTGACCCCCCCAAGACTTACCAAAACTCCCTGGTGGTCCAGTGGGGGGTCCAGGAGCCATCCCCTGCACTCACACACTCGGCTGTCGGTTTCAAAATGGCACCGATAGCCTTTGACCTACTATGTCACAGGGGCTACTGCTGCCATTGGTCAGCCCCTGTCACATGGCCATCGGCCCCTGTGACATAGTGAGGGCAAAAGCTATTGGCGCCATTTTGAATACTGGCAAAGGCTATGGAGTGCAGGAGGTCGCTCCCAGACCCCCGCTGGACTTTTGGCAAGTCTTGTGGCAGTCAGGAGGGTCCCTCAAGACTTGCCAAAAGTCCCTGGTGGTCCAGCGGGGGTTCGGGAGCGATCTCCTGCACTCGGGCCGTCGGCTGCCAGTAATCAAAATGGCGCCAATAGCCTTTGCCCTTACTATGTCACAGGGGTTACTGGTGCCATTGGTCAGCCCCTGTCACATGGTAGGAGCACAAGATGGCGCTGATGGCCATGTGACAGGGGCTGACACATGGCCCCTGTCACATAGTAGGCCAAAGGCTATTGGCGCCATTTTGAAACCGGCAGCCAAGGATGTGAATGCAAGGGATGGCTCCCGGACCCCCCACTAGACCACCAGGGAGTTTTGGTAAGTCTTGGGGGGGTCAGGAGGGGGGGTGTAGTTAATTTAATTTTAGCGGGGAAACAAATAGAAATTAACGTATAAACGGATCCGGGGGCCCCCTTGCTGAATGCAATGTATCTGCCCCCCCCCCCCCCCCGACGAATATGAATCCAGAATGCAATGTATGGCGTCCCTCTGCACATCCCTACTTTTCAATATATTTATAAATGATCTGGAAAGGAATACTATTGAGGTTATCAAATCTGCAGATGATACAAAATTATTCAGAGTAGTTAAATCACAAGCAGATTGTGATAAATTGCAGGAGGATCTTGCGAGACTAGAAGATTGGGCATCCAAATGGCAGATGAAATTTAATGTGGACAAGTGCAAGGTGCAGGTGCAAGGTGCAAGGGAAAAATAACCCATGCAGAAGTTACACGATGTTAGGTTCCATATTAGGAGCCACCAACCAGGAAAAGGATCTAGGCATCATACTGGATAATACATTGAAATCATCAAATCATCAAATCATGCAAATCATGCAAAAGACTGGGAATCACCCCTCTTGCTGCTGGACTGCTGCCTTCATCTCAATTTTGATCAGTTCCTAGTTAAGTTTTAGGTTGCTATGGGAGTAGGAATGTGTCTAACTTCCTTTAAATTTATTATTATTATTATTATTATTATTATTATTATTATTATTATTATTATTATTATTATTATTGTAAAGCTTGTTGCTAAGTTATGTTACATTGTGAACCGAGGTGATGTTTTGCAAACGTGCCTCGGTATATAAGAAACCCTTAATTAAATAATTAAATAAATAAATAAATAAATAAATAAATAACTCAATGTGCTGAAGCAGTCAAAAAAAGCAAACAGAATGTTAGAAATTATTAGGAAGGGAATGATGAATAAAATGGAAAATGTCATAATGCCTCCATCACTCCATGGTAAGACTGCACCTTGAGTACTTTGTACAGTTCAGGTCACTGCATCTCAAAAAAGATTTAGTTGCACTGGAGAAGGTACAAAAAAAGGGCGACCAAAATGATAAAGGGGATGGAACAGCTCCCCTATAAGGAAAGGCTAAAGAGATTGGGGCTGTTCAGCTTGGTGAAGACGACTGAGGGGGGATATGATAGAGGTCTTTAAAATCAGATTGCAAAAAGACATCAAACTATTCAGAAAAAGCCTAAAAACATGGCTATTTAAACAAGCATACTGCAAAGAGAATGGAGAATAGAATCCAGGGAATTGTAGAGAGCAATGAGTTTATACACTAACGAAACAAAACTAAGCAACACGACTTTGTTGTACTTTTAAGCAGTAACAGATTACATGTAGATTATATATATTGTTAAAAACTGTTCTAATAAATCTAAGCATGTCTATCACACTTATCACCCTATAGTTATTATGAAACTCTGTACCGTAACTTACAGGCACCTGTCTAGTTGGTATAATAAACGCTTTTAGCAACATTCATTTATGTGCCTCATTGTTAACTGTTGTGATGGCTCCCAGCTTAATGACGGTATATAAAAGAATTTAAACAAATAAACAAACAAATAAACAAATAAATAAATAAATAAATGTCATGAGAGGTCTAGAATGGGTAGTTGTAAATCAATTATTTACACTTTCAGATAACAGAAGGACTAGGGGACACTCCAAGAAGTTAGCAAGTAGCACATTTAAAACTAATCAGAGAAAATTCTTTATCGCTCAGTGCACAATTAAGCTCTGGAATTTGTTGCCAGAGGATATGGTTAGTGCAGTTAGTGTAGCTGGGTTTTAAAAAGGTTTGGATAAATTCTTTGAGGAGAAGTCAATTAACTGCTATTAATCAAGATGCTACTACTGGCATCCGTAGCATGGGATCTTCTTAGTGTTTGGGTACTTGTCAGGTTCTTGTAGCCTGGTTTGGCCACTGCTGGAAGCAGGATGCTGGGCTTGATGGACCCTTGTTCTGATCTAATATAGCAATTTCTTATATTCTTATGTTCTTATCCTGCTGAATATATGGGACAAGACAGAAAGCAGATAGTAGGAAAAAGATGGAACAGTGGAAAAAGGTAAACAGTGGAGTTCCTCAGGGATCTGTACTTGGACTGATGCTTTTTAATATATGTATAAATTATCTGGAAAGGGGTACAATGAGTGAGGTGATCAAATATGCGGATGACACAAAATCATGCAGAGTAGTTAAATCTCAAACGGAATGTGATGAATTGCAGGAAGACCTTGTGAGACTGGAAGTTTGGGCTTCCAAATAGCAGATGAAATTTAACATGGACAAGTGCAAAGTGATGCATATAAGGAAAAGTAACCCTTGCTGTAGTTACACAATGTTAGGTTCTATCTTAGGAGATACCACCCAGGAAAGAAATCTAGGCGTCATAGTGGATAATATATTGAAATTGTTGGCTCAGTGTGCTGTGGCGATCAAAAAGGCAAACAGAATATTAGTAATTATTAAGAAGGGAATGGAAAATAAAACAGAGGATGTCATAATGCCTCTGTAACGCCCCATGGTGAGACCGCACCTTGAATACTATGTGCAATTCTGGTCACTGCATCTCAAATAGGATATAGCTGCACTGGAGAAAGTGCAGAGAAGGGAGACCAAAATGATAAGGGGCATGGAATGGCTGCCCTATGAGGAAAGGCTAAAGAAATTAGGGCTGTTCAGTATGGGGAAGAAATGACTGAGGGGGGATATGACAGAAGTCTACAAAATCATGAAAGGACTTGAACTTCAAGTTAATGTAAATCCGTTATTTACTCTCTCAGATAAAAGGACCAGGGGACACTCCATGAAGTTAGCAAGTAGCTCATTTAAAACAAATTGAAGAAAATTCCTTTTCACTCAGTGCATTGTTAAGCTCTGGAATTCATTACCAGAGAATGTGCTTACAGCAGTTAGTGTAACCAGGTTTAAAAAAGTTTGGATAAGTTCCTTGAGGATAAATCCATAAACTGCTATTATGGTAATTAATAAGCAATAGTAGCTTGTGATCTATCTAATGTCTGCGTACTTGCCAGGTACTTGTGACTTGGATTGGCCACTGTTGGAAACAGGATACTGGGCTTGATGGTCTGACCTAGTATGGTATTTATTATGTTCTTATGCTATCCAACTAACTTTAGCCGGATAACTTGTCCAGTAACCAGCCTACTGAATATGGACCTCTTTGTTGCTAAAGAGCATTTGGTGCCTTTAGTCTAGCATTTTAGTTGGTCCAGTAAAGACCAACTCCAAGCCCAAATAGCCAACTCCTTTGCTTAATGATGCTGTATGGAAACAACATGAGGCTTCCAGAGATTTCCTCTGGTTTCTCCCTGCCTAGGGCTTTCTAACAATTAAGTTGGTGCCCTTTCCCCATCATTTGACATTTAGAGCTTTGGGGTGTTCTTGCCACTGTGGACAGCTACTTTGTACCTCTCATGATGCTTTTTGGTCTCATGCCACTCTCTCACTTGTTTCAGCTGCTATCACTGCCTTGGGAGGTTTTCTGCCTCTTTTGGTGCTTTATTACCCCTTTATTGTGCCTTGAACTATTGTGCCATAGTTGGTGCTGCTTTGACCCTCTCATATAGCCTTGGGAGGTTCATGCCACCTTTATTGAAACCTTTTGTACCATTTTCTTAGCCTTGAGGGTGATCTCACCACTTTTACTCCTGTTTTGGACCTCAAATGATACCTTGGAGAACTAGTGCCACTGCTAATACCATTTTTCCCTTTTTTCAGATCGTTGGGCTCTTCATGCCACTTTTGGCACTACTTTGACATAGTCTTGATAAGTTGGCATGCCTTTTCTCTTCTGATGATGTCTCTTATCAGTTTCATTAGAAATGATTAGAACCTCAAAATAGCCTGCATTGCTTCCCCCATTGACACTAATGCTAAACAAATAAATCAAAAACATTTTTTAATTTGAAACAAACCCAACAAATGACTTATCTACAGAATGAATGAATGAACCACAATTCATTTTTTGACTCTGCACATCCCTAATTTGCAATCTGCTGTGATCAATACCTGTATTTAGAAGAGTGAAACTCTAAGCTGGTTATGTTGTGATTCCCTAAGTGGGTTAATTTTGTGAAATCAGAGGTTAACTTTTTGATCCTCTAGGAAATAGCCCTTGCTTCCAGAGCTAGAAGTAGCAAGTAGATACAGCGGGATTAGAACTTCTGGTCCAACCCATGAAGAAACCCTTCATCCTATCATATAATACTGTGATTTCAACAAAAATTGTTGCAGCTAACTAAAAATATCAAACAGTACAGTCCCTCATTGGAATGATGGTCAGAAGCAGTGCTTTCTGCTAAGATGAAAGAGGCCCTTTAAAGAAGACTTCTGCTCCTCTAGACTGGCAGGAACTTCATAGTCTGTAATATAGTAACATATTAATGACAGCAGAAAAAGACCAAATGGTCCATCCAGTCTGCCCAGAAAGTTTCTTATGATAGTAACTGCCGCTTTGTGCAAGTTTCTGCCATGTAACCATTGCTCAAGACTGACATCCACTGACTGGTTCAAGAGTACACTGGCACCGACTTTCAAATTAAATTGTGATCAGTGTCTTTTCAGGATGAGGACTGTCACAGGCTTAATGAGCAAGAGGAATAGGAATAAAGTGGTAGAAAAGCCTTGAGTATTTGAACTTAAGGATTGCAAAAGAATAAAGGCAAAAATAATAGCATTCAAGAAGTATAAAGGCTCCCAAAAAAGAAACACAGAGAAGAATATCTGTTAAAACTGAGGGAGACGAAGAAAGAATTAAGGAAAGCTAAAGGTCAAATGGAAGAAACGATGGCCAAAGAGGTAAAGCGAGGAGACAAAACATTTTTCAGATATATCAGTGAAAGAAGGGAGGTCAGAAGAGGTATAGTGAAAATAAAAGGTGACAAGGAGCAATCAACCTAATAAACGAAGGTTGACCGACGTGCCGCAAATGCGCAGTAGAGAGCAGCTCTACCGTGCATGCGAGCACGTCGGTCACAGTGTGCCTCTTAAAAATAAAAATGGCGCTGTAGGAGCGGCAGCAGCGGCGGCCCGAAGACCCGGAGCGGCGGCCCGAAGACCCGGAGCGGCGGCGGCACCGGCCCGAAGACCCAGAACGGCGGCGGCACCGGCCCGAAGACCCAGAGCGACAGGAGCGGCGGCCCGAAGACCCGGAGCGGCGGCGGCGGCCCGAAGACCCGGAGCGGCGGGAGCGGCAGCGGCGGCTCGAAGACCCATGCAGGAGCGGCGGCGGCACCGGCCCGAGGACCCGGAGCGGCAGGAGCGGCGGCCCGAAGACCCGGAGCGGCGGCGGCATGCGCGCGAGGGAGGGACAGACGGAGACCCGGAGCGGCGGCGGTGGCATGCGCGCGAGGGAGGGACAGACGGACGGAAGGAAGTCTGTCCCTCCCTCACGCACATGCCGCCGCCGCTCCGGGTCTTCGGGCTGCCGCTCCGGGTCTTCAGGCCGGTGCCGCCGCTCCGGGTCTTCGGGCCGCCGCTCCGGGTCTTCGGGGGAGATCGACTGAGGGGAGGGGGGAGGGAGGGAGGAGTGACTGAGGGGAGGGGGGAGGGAGGAGTGACTCAGGGGAGGGGGGAGAGAGGAGTGACTGAGGGGAGGAGGAGTGACTCAGGGGAGGGGGGAGAGAGGAGTGACTGACTGGGGGGAGGGGGGAGGGAGGAGTGACTGACTGAGGGGAGGGAGGAGTGACTGGGGGGAGGGGGAGGGAGGAGTGACAGGAGGGAGGGAGGAGGGAGGAGTGACTCAGGGGAGGGGGGAGAGAGGAGTGACTGACTGGGGGGGAGGGAGGAGTGAGGAGGGGAGGGAGGAGTGACTGGGGGGAGGGGGAGGGAGGAGTGACTGAGGGGAGTGACTGAGGGAGGGAGGAGGGGGGAGTGACTGAGGGGAGGAGGGAGCGGGGGAGAGAGAGGAGTGACTGAGGGGAGAGGGGAGAGAGTGGGGGAGGTGGGAGGGAGAATGAGGGGGAAGGAAATGATCCAAAAAAAAATGTTAATGTAGCCCGTTTTAACGGGCTTAACGGCTTGTGTGTGGAATATAACAAAGAAATGGCAGAAATATTAAACAAATACTTCAGTTCGGTATTCACTAAAGAAGACCCTGGAGAAGGCCCATTGCTGATTAACAAGACTGTAGACGGGGATAGAGTAGACAAAACTCTGTTTACAGAAGAAAATGTATAGGAGGAGCTAGCCTCATGGCCTTGTCCTGAAGGTGGACAAGGCCATGAGGCTGCATGAGATATACCCCAGTATACTGAAAGAGCTCACAGATGTGCTGGCAGTTCCACTGAAGGATCTGCTCAATAGATCTTTGAAAATGGGAGTGGTGCTGCAGGATTGGAGAAGAGCGATAGTGGTCCTGCTTCACAAGAGTGGTAACAGAGAGGAGGCCGGAAACTATAGGCCGGCTAACCTCACCTCAGTGGTGGGAAAATTAATGGAGACTCTGCTGAAGGAAAGGACAGTGAACAACCTACAGTCTAGTAAGTTGCTGGATCCGAGGCAGCATGAATTCATCAGAGGAAGGTCCTGTCAGACAAATCTGATTGATTTTTTTGATTGGGTGACTACAGAATTGCATTGAGGAAGAGCACTAGATGTGTTCTACCTGGATTTCAGCAAAGCCTTTGATAGGGTCCCACATAGGAGGCTTGTGAATAAAATGAGAAGTTTGGGAGTAAGCGCCAAGGTGGTGGCATGGATTAAAAACTGGTTGACTGATAGGAGACAGAATGTAATGGTAAATGGAACCTACTCTGAAAAGAGACCCATGTTAAGTAGAATGCCACAGGGATCATTGTTGTGACTGGTTCTGTTCAATATCTTTGTGAGTGACATTGCAGAAGAGATAGAAGGGAAGATTTGCCTATTTGTGGATGATATTAATATCTGCTGTAGAGTGGACATGCCTGAAGGAGTAGAGAGAATGAAAAGTGATTTAAGAAAGCTAGAAGAGTGGTCAAAGATTTGGCAGCTGGGGGTCAATGCCAAGAAGTGCAGTTATGCATCTGGGGTGTGGTAATCCAAAAGAGCTGTATGTGATAGGGGATGTAAGACTGATGTGCATGGATTAGGAGAGAGATCTTGGGGTAATCGTATCTGGAGATCTGAACATGGTGAAACAATGTGACAAGGTGATAGTTAAAGCCAGAAGAATGCTGGGCTACATAGAAAGAGGAATAACCAGTAAGAAAAAGGAGGTGATAATACTTTGTACAGGTTCTTGGTGAATACTGTGTTCAGTTCCGGAGTCTGTATATGAAGGGGGATAAAGGCAGGATGGAGGTAGTCCAGAGAGGAGCAATCAAAATGATGAGGTCTGTATCAGAAGACCTATGAGGAGAGGCTGAAGGATCTGAATATGTATACCCTGGAAGAGAGGAGGTATGATACAGACTTTCAGATACCTGAAAGGTTTAAATGATGCACAATCATCAAACCTTTTCCGTTGGAAAGAAATCAGTAGAACTAGGGGTCACAAAATGAAATGTCAGGGAGGATAATTCTGAACCAACGTCAGGAAATATTTCTTCATGGAGAGGATGGTAGATGCCTGTAATGCCCTTTAGGAGGAGGTGGTGAAGATGAAAACAGTGAAAGCATTCAAAGGTGCATGGGATAAACACTGTGGATCCTTAAAGCTAGAGGATGGAAATGTAGAAAAGAGTTCATGGGGGTAACTTGCTGGTGCAGTGATTATTACCCTTAACCAATAAGCCTACAATAAGCCTACAATAAGCTTTCTGCTTCAATGGCAGAGGGGAAGGGGAAAGGGAAATTGAATTCGTACAGCAACTGAGGGCTCCAACTTTTACAGTTTGGGGAAACAAACATGGGGTAACTTAATGGTGCAGCGGTTACTAACCTTGACCAATAAATAAGCCTACATGCTGTTAAAACAACTCCATCAATGCTCTCTGATTCAACAGCAAGGAGTAACAGGGAATTTGATTTAGACAGTAACCAACGAGGGCCCTGACTTTTGCGGTTTGGGAAATTGATAAGCATTGGGGTAACTTGCACAGCACAGCATTAGCCATAAGCTTGCTGGGCAGACTGGATGGACCACTTGGTCCTTTTCTGCTGTCATTTCTATGCTTCTGTGTATGTTTCTATGAATAGTTTCAATGCCATAACATTAGTTGGAATAGGTTTTGACTGAGCTGAAAACTCAAAGAAGCAAGTGGCAACTGCCAGCAGAAAGAAAATGATATCTTCATCAATAAAAAGAAACAATTGTTCCTAAGGGTCATATTGATGTTTGGATCAGTATACAAAAGGTTTACCTGGCATACAAATTTAGATGGCCAAAAAGAGGTAACTTGAAGGTGTTTCTAGGGCAGGTTTTAATTTATCCAGTCAGCATGGATTTTCAGCACTTGCTGGCTAAAGTTAGCTGGATAACTTCAACTGTCAGCTAGTACTTCCCCCCCACCTCAATACAACAAAGCTACATTGCCCACAAAGATCCATCTCTCCTGACTCAGGCCATAGCTCCGGAAAGGAGATTCCAATACAAATTTCTGTGACATGCTATCTTGCAGAGCCCATCAAGGACATTGACACAGATGCACTGGTGTAACGGGCACAGTCCTAGCCAAATTCGCTCAGCACTATCATTTTTACCCACCGACCAGCCTACCCAGTGAATGTATCTTCTCAATAAAAGGGGACATTGTGAGCCCTCATCACTCAAAGCTGGAACTAGAGTTGATATAAAAAGCTGGTCTTTCTGAAAATCAATATGCGTTTGCTTGGGTTTCAAGAATTTCCATGTGAGTAGCAAGATGACTTAAAACATCTTGAAGACTGTTATGCCTGTCGGTCACAGACAGCTACGACCGTGATTTCTCACTTCTTGCACCGCCCTCCTGCCCTCCCTGGGTCTGCTCACAGTGCGGGCCTGCCTACACTGCCACATTCCTCGGGACTCCTCATGGTTGAGTTTGTTATGCTTATCTTTTAAAAACTATTTTGGTCTTCTAATTACTAATCTTTTTAATAAGCAAAATGATTTGTTTCTCTCATCCTGCACTAAGACTTTTTTCCTTCCATTCACATATTTACATCCTCTTTCACTTGTACATTCATTCAGTCACACCTTACACACTCAGGGGCAGATTTTAAAAAGTTGTGCGAGCGCGTACTTTTGTTCGCGCAGCAGGCACGAACAAAAGTACGCCTGATTTTATAAGATACGCGCGTAGCCGCTCGTATCTTATAAAATCTGGGGTCGGCGCTCGCAAGGCTGAGCAAAATCGGCAGCCTGCGCGCGCCGAGCCGCACAGCCTGCCTCTGTTCCCTCCCAGGCCGCTCCGATTTCGGAGCGGCCTGGGAGGGAACTTTCCTTCGCCCTCCCCGCACCTTCCCCTCCCTTCCCCTACCTAACCCACCCCCCCCGGCCCTATCTAACCCGCCCCCTTACCTTTGACGGCAAAGTTACGCCTGCTGGAAGCAGGCGTAACTTTGCGCGCGTTGGCCGGCAGCCCTGCTCCGTCCTCCGGTCCCGGGGGCTGGTCCGGAGGCCTCGACCACACCCCCGGGCCGGCACCACGCCCCCGGACCCAGCCCCGAAACGCCACGGCCCGCCCCCGAAACGCCGCATCAGTAGGCCCCACCCCCGACACGCCCCGACACACCCCCTTACAAAAGTCCCGGGACTTACGCGCGTCCCGGGGCTTTACGCGCGCCGGTGGCCTATGCAAAATAGGCGCGCCGGCGCGCGCGGGCCTTTGAAAATCCGCCCCTCAGATTTGTTTTCTGCATATTTTCTACATTAATTCATAGCAACAACTCACATTCTGATAAATACTAGAGAATCTAAAGGACATGTGCAAGGTAGAATCATTAGCTAATACAAACACTATTATCTACCATTGATTCATTGGGGGGGGGGGGAGAGTGACTTACTATCAAATGGAGGGGAGAAGAGAGGACGGGGAATTGAGAGGGGGGAGGGGAGGATGTCAGATATTAAGCTGGAAGAATGGGAAAGGGCAATGACTGGGTATTGAGTTGTGGGATGAGAGAGGAGTTGGGTCCAACTGGGTCTGGGATAGAGCTAGAATGGGATAGAGATGTGAGAGGGTGGAGGGAATGATATGGATTCAGATAGATGAAAGATTGAAACAAAGAAGTGAGATAGAAGATGGAGGGAGGAGGGAGGAAGATGAAAAGAGATGCAGAGATAAGAATAAGGGAGTTATGAGATGAGGAGTAAAGATAGAAATTTGGGGACAGAGGGAATGGGAGGAACTTGGGATGGATAAAGGAAGAGAATTTGTATTGAGTAAGGAAAGAAAAGCTAAGATACATCTTTAGTCTGTCTGCTGACAAGCTTTTTTTGTTACAGAGCCTGGTTTTTGGAATGAATTACCACTAGAACTTTGCACAATATCAGATTATAACGTTTTCAGAAAGAAGCTGAAAACCCATTATTTTCAATTGTCATACCTTTGGATTTTTTTTTTTTTAACATATGTGTAGAAATTTTCATCAGTGGATCTTCAGTGTCTTGTTTTTAATAATGATGTGTTATTTGTTGGTTATTTTATTTAGTTTTTATGTCATTTATTATATTGTGCATGTTGTTTGTAAACTACCCAGTATGGCTATACCATTACAGGCAGTATAAAATACATTTAAAATAAAAAAATAAGTCAGAGGAGAGAAAACAGTGTATGTATATATACTCCTTTCTTTTTTAATATACTGTATAGCTGTGCACTTCATTACTGCACTGTGCACCACTGGAGCCACCACTCCTATAAAAAATAATTCTTGTTATAGGCAGTATTATACTATATGCTGTGAAAACACCACCTGTTTAGAGTGAACTGCAATTACAACTAAAAAATCAATGTTCAGCAAAACAGAGGCAAAGATATCAACAACAATAAAGTCCTCCATTAATATTGTAACCTTCAAAAGTGGCCAGTCATAATAGGCGATGCCAGTATAGTCAGACCTTCATTTGCCTTTTCAATAATCGTCAGCCAAATGGATGATATATATATATATATATATATATATATATATATATATATATATATATAAACTAGGGATGTGAATCGTGTCCTCGATCGTCTTAACGATCGATTTCGGCTGGGAGGGGGAGGGAATCGTATTGTTGCCGTTTGGGGGGGGTAAAATATCGTGAAAAATCGTGAAAAATCGTGAAAAATCTAAAAATCTAAAAATCGCAAAACCGGCACATTAAAACCCCCTAAAACCCACCCCCGACCCTTTAAATTAAATCCCCCACCCTCCCGAAGCCCCCCCCAAATGACTTAAATAACCTGCGGGTCCAGCGGCGGTCCGGAACGGCAGCGGTCCGGAACGGGCTCCTGCTCCTGAATCTTGTTGTCTTCAGCCGGCGCCATTTTCCAAAATGGCACCGAAAAATGGCGGCGGCCATAGACGAACACGATTGGACAGCAGGAGGTCCTTCCGGACCCCCGCTGGACTTTTGGCAAGTCTTGTGGGGGTCAGGAGGCCCCCCACAAGCTGGCCAAAAGTTCCTGGAGGTCCAGCGGGGGTCAGGGAGCGATTTCCCGCCGCGAATCGTTTTCGTACGGAAAATGGCGCCGGCAGGAGATCGACTGCAGGAGGTCGTTCAGTGAGGGTTCCGGCGCCTCGCTGAACAACCTCCTGCAGTCGATCTCCTGCCGGCGCCATTTTCCGTACGAAAACGATTCGCGGCGGGAAATCGCTCCCTGACCCCCGCTGGACCTCCAGGAACTTTTGGCCAGCTTGTGGGGGGCCTCCTGACCCACTTTTGTTGCTCTGCTTTGTGGGGAGTGGGGGTGGAGGAATGCCCAAGTAAACTCTTCCCCTGGTGGCTGAGACCCCCCCACGGGTTGATAGCACTGCTCCCCCCTCCCCCCTGCTGCAGTTGCTGAATGTTTACTTGGCTTCTCCTTATCCGTGGAACTCAGGGGGCGGGCTGACTCAAATTTTCTCCGTACCATTGTCTTCGCTGTGCTCCTGCTGCTTCTAATCTGTTCAGCTGGAGGTAAGGAGCAAGGCCCCTTTGCAGCACGTGGGTCTCTACTGCATTTGCTGGCGACTCTTCTTTCCTCCTCCTGTCCCTGTTCGTGACGGTCCGGCCGTCCCTCCCCCCCCCCGGCGGTGGAGGAGGGACGGGCTCAGGCTCTTAACATATCGCAGCGGCAGCTCCCTGCCGTTTCCTCCTCCCCTCTGTTGCTCAGAGTTCTCTGTGCCGCACATGCGCAGTAGAGCTGCTCTCTACTGCGCATTTGCGGCACGTCGGTCAAGCTTCATTTATCTAGTTAGATAAAAAGAAAGTAGTAATTCAACTTTCCAGAAATGCAACTTAGTAACTGTCCAATAAGAATTAACATATAACAAGATTAAACATTACTTCATTCCTGAATATCTTGGTGATTTTTTGAGACTAAAACATAGACAGAAGAGAGGAATGATTATAGCAGAAATCTTGTAAGGTTTAGAAGATTGCTGAAGACATTGAAGCAGGATTAAAGTGTCAGACAAAATAAAGCAAGAGAGTGGATGTGAAACGAGTGCAAGAAAATCACTGACACATAACATATGTCATCTCACTCACTCTTGTTATACCGAGTTTAGGTTTTTTTTAAATTATCTGTTATTTTAACACCTAATCCAGAGAAAATATAAGCCAGCATAGAATTCACTGAGGGAACACATAAGAACATCTTTGGAAGAATTATGTGGCTAGAGAAGACATACGACAGACTATTATTTTAATTAAATCTTAGACCAAGACATCAACGAGGAGAGAGACAGTGCACCCCAGAAAGCTAACATACCCCAGAGAGGCAACACATTCAAAGAGACTGTCGAGAAGTGAGACCTGCACTAGGTAACAGCAACCTCAATTTCCTTGTTCACAAGTGGCTATCACATCTGATGTCCAGTTAAGTGCACATTCCAAAATAGTCACCAAGTCTAGCTAGACCACCAAACACAAAATCTAAAGAAACAGGAATAAGAAATAAAGATCTATCATAGGTGGATTCACGTACAGGGTTTCAGAAAAAAGAAAGGAGACACACAGAAAAGCGACAAGGAACCAGACAGACAGAAGGAGAAACAAGGAGCACACTCAGAAGAAAAAGTAAAGACAAACAGGAATTATAATTAGCTTAATTTGCCATCTTTGAGAAAAGTCAACTTCATCTGGAATAGAAAAGTACACAGAAAGAATCAAATTATTTAAAATAGAAATATCTGCAGATACTGTACTAATTTAAAAACAAGGAAAGATAGTTTATCTTTTACTTATCTGATAATCTCATCTGGTTATATGGAGTACTGGCACCAGGTAGTAGTAGTAATTGATAGCTTTAAGAAAACAAAGAGCTCTTAAACATGAGAATTAAGACAAATATTTGTTGATTTCAAAATTAGTTTACTTACTTTAAAATGTTGTGAATACAACTTTTAAAAGAAAAGATGATTCTTATTTCTCCACCACATCACTTTAATTTCCCTTTCCTATTATCCTTACTCTCCTTCCCTACATCTGTACAGTAGGGAAGGATAGCAGCATTTTAGTACTGTTTTGGTATGGGAGGTTTACTATATTGTAATTGTAAATCAGTTTACTCATGGCTTTCTGAGGGCCAAGCCCACATTGAATCCATTTCACAATATGCCTAATACTATACGGGTTCCAAGTGTCATTTTTGCAGGGTTTTTTGGTTGGTACCACAGCAGTGCATCACATGTTGTGATATTTTTATTTCAGGAATATGAATGTCCTATTCCATGTAAAATCTGTTATTACAAATGCACAGTTTTTAATTGTGTGTGGTGAGCGCTGGGAAGAAGGGGGCATAAGTCTGTAAAATTTGCCTAGCATGCCTAATACCCTGGAACTGATCTGAAGAAAGTCCAACACACAACACAGATCCCCCACCATTCATCCATCTTCCAATTCTCCAGAAGTTAGATCCTGGGGAAGTATGGGAGGCAGGTTGTAGGGTTCCTGGGAATGTGGCAGGGTTGCCAGCCTCCTAGAAATATTATCACTTATATTCTGCATCTGCCACTTCTCTAGGAACTCTGACCTCTGTTTTCCTCCTTCTGCAGCATTTCAGATCAGCAAAAGGGCCAAACTCCAAGAGGATCCCCTTTGGCTCTCTCAATGATTTGACTAGTGCCATACCCGAAAACCCGACTGGCTGGTGGGCCCCCCAGGACAGGGTTGGGGACCACTGCCTTAGAGGAAGGGAAGCAACAGCTTGCTTTGAGCCACCCCTGAGCTGAAGGATCAGATATATAGGGGTTCAGAGGAAGTAGTAGTGAGTTTGGAGCAGGAGAGAATGCAAACAATTTCCTTGTCTGTAACTTTACTAAAAGAAAAAAGGGTAGCAGAGGGTAAAACGGTAGAAAAGGAGAAAAGAAAAAGGGGTCCAGAACAAGGCTCAAGATTTATCTTTTGAACCTTGTCCATCAACTGGACAGACAGAGAAAGGGGAACAGCCACAGGCAAAGGCATGAAGAGAGAGGAGATTATGGTAAAGAGATGATGAGGGTTGAAGGCAAAGGTTTAGTTAGATGGGCAAGGTATGCTTGCTTAGCGAGTATAATAGCAGATTGGAAGGAGGCAAGCATGAATTTGAAGTGTAAGAAGTTGGCATGTAAATGGGACTTCAATCAGAGGTACTCTACAGAACAGATACAGACGTGCAGGAAGAGTTTTTTGGAATGTACCAAGGTTGGGATTTGGTATGCTTTACATGACAGGGCAGAAGAAGGACAAAAGAATCTAAAACAGTTCAGAGCACAATGTTGTAAGGCTGTAATAGGGAAGCAGAGGTGAAGAGAAATGAGAACAAAGTAAAAAAAAAAAATGCCAGGGTCAATAGCCTGGAGATTCTTAAAGGTAGATGAGATGACATGGTGGGACTGTTGATGGAGAAAAATTAAGAATAAAAGTTATCAGATGATGATCACAGAGAGAAAGAACAGAGGTGGGAAAAGCTAGAGAGTACATTTGGAAGAAAGGACGATATCAAGGCTATGGTCATGCTAGTACATGGGAGCAGTAGAGCATAGCTGGAGGTCGAACAAGAAGGTTGAGGCAAGGAGCTATACGGCAAAAGGGCCAGATGGGTCATCAGCATGGAGGTTAAAATTCCCAAAATTAAGTGACAGAGAAAATGCTTTAATGAAGAAAGAAAGCCAGAGGTAAAAGTTGGTGAGGAAAGAGGAGGAGGATGGTAGTTGATGACAAAACATTTCCCTCTCAAATTGAGAAAGAAAAGCAGAAGAAAATGGAATTGCAAGATATTGCAGGAGTACAGAGAGATGATTTTTTTTCTTCCTTTCTCCTTGCTGAAATGCATCCTTATAATTCAATCAATATTCATTTTTTATGAACATTTGATATTCTGCCTTTTCCTAAAAATAGGCCAAAGGCAGATTATATAAAATAGCAGGGTGCCGAGTAGATAAGTAATGGATGCATGCAGATATGATATACAAATATGAGGTCGATTATATGTAAATATACTGTATAAGAAGTGGTTTACATTAGATAGAGATATACATTGCATATATATAGTTAAGAAATAAGTTAAACAGAGGTGGTATGAGGGATATTAAGAACCAGTTGGATAGAGGTAGCCTGAAAGTAGGCAAACCTTGTGAGAATCACAGTCAGGAAGACCTCCGGTGAGCACGTACTAGAGGATGAGTCTCTGTGTTGAAGTTTAGGGGAAGGCCTGCTTAAACAGAAAAGCTGACTTTTTTGTTATGGAAGGTGAGATCTTTCAGGCACAGTATTAGAGGTAACTTGTTCTGTATCATATTTTCTGTTGTAACATCAGCCTGTGAAGGTTAAGATGATGAATTGCAGGCTTCCTTCATTTCTCCAAGCTGCTTTAGAGTTCAGCAGTTTGAAATAGTGAGACCATGAGGCTATGTAGGAAAAGTATTTATTCATCCTTTGCTAAAATAAAAAAGGATGTGGGAGGGGAGAATGGTTGCATGAATGAAAATAAATGGTTTCAGTACTTGTGTTTACTTAGCATCTTTAATGCTTGGGTCTCTTAAGAACAAAAGTGAATATTTTCTTGTCGAAGACAAGAGAGAAAAAAATCTGGCGAATGGCATGCAAACAGGAAGTATCATAAAGAAGAAAAGCCTCTGTGGGAATCATATTAGCATGCAGTAAATCAGTTACTAAGTTGAAGGATTTTGTCTTTTTAAAGACCATAGAAAAATCACTGTCTCATTAAAAGAGCAAATGATTAGGCCACACGATAGTTGAAATAGAACTATAATGAAAATCTTTTTACATCAGGACTTCTCATATCCGGGGAAAGAACATTATAGAAATATAAGGCATTTCCTGTCAGCAGCAATGCTATCTGTGTAATTCTATTTGGCATAGGGGGTGGAGGTAAGGAAGGATAATTACATTTGTAGCCTTGAACTGTTGTCATTCATTTTCCTCCTTGACCTTGATGATACCTTTGATTATAAGCTTCTTTGAGGTGCAAGAACAAAGCAATGGAACCAGTGACACAGCAGAAATGCAACAGAATGTGTCACCTCATTTTTTTTCAGTCTCCTTTATATTCTTTTATTATTCTCAAGTAATAGAACACAACTTAATGAAATGCAGTAAAAATATCTACCTAGGCCATGACCATGGATTGTGTTCCCCATTTACAAATGCAGCTCTTCAATATTGATTCACAGTTTCCTTCAATGACATTTCAAATACTTGTAAAGATATAACATTCTGTAACAATCATACAAGATTTACAGTAAAAGGAATAAGGAAGATATCATTCTCCTTGGATTTCTTTATTAGTATTTTCAAGGATAGGGAATAGCAAACCTTGAAATTCAGTTCTTTTCCCTTTAGGCAGGTATCAAATATTTATAAGGTTAAGCAAAGCAAGCAACTGCAGTACTATGGGATTTCTTCCTGAGAGTCCATTAATGTGCCTTGCTCAGATTTCTTAGAACAGGATATCAACCCTCCCCATGAATTCATGATGCAGACTTTCAAATTCAAGAGCGAAGAGACATGGCTAAATTAATGTAAACACTATGCAGCAGGAGGTCATACTTGTATATACAATTCCTCAGTTTCATTGTTAATGGGATATTAGTAATGAGCTTGGATAAAGGCATGTATTAAGAGCAGAGGGACCCTACAGAGAATAACTTCTTTCAAGATTTCACTCAGTAATACACTTGATAATAACATGAAAATTTCATTTCCTGGATAAGGATATACATGTACTGTAGCAAGCAATTTATGTAAGACAAATGATGGGTCACTAAGTTTTTCACATAAGTATCAAAAAAGAACATATTCTTCTTTAATAATTTTCTTTTCTTGTAGAACAATACAATATATATGGAGATTCAATGGACATTTAAAACCAGATTTAAAGATGAATGTTAAATCTAGAAATATGGATGGCAATGTGTTACAAATACGGATGCCACATGGCTGTCAATCACAGCCTCTGGGGCCATGGGACCACACAGCCAGATGGGATGATGTGATGAATAGCCCCCAAATCTAGCATCCTGTACTTCTCCTGGCAATCTATAAGGGTATCCCATGTGGTCGGTCCACTTTGCTTGATCAAAGTTGTAATTGAGCTACAGAGTGGGTATGGATGCTGGAAAGGGGGGATAATGGTGGAAGATATATAAAGAGGGGATAGACAGTGCTCCTGCCTTTTCTTCCTGCCTGACACACTGCTGCCACTGTAAGTTGCCTGTTTCTATTGGGCATCTTCTCCCCCTCCTGCAGCTCAGCTCATCAGACAAAACAAAAATGTAAAGGGACAGTATACTGGTGTACAGCAAGTGAGAAGAGGCTCAAGACACAGAAAGCCAATGCTCTAGAGCACATAATAAGATACAATGGAATATTTATACATGGATAGGGTTTAATGTTGGCATCCATTCTCAGCAGAGTTGATCTGCCTCAACTTCCTACTATATTATCATCCTACTTGGACATGATTACTGGTGCACACAACCAACAGTCATCAGGTTGCATTGGATAAATGGAAAAGTTGTTCATGTTTATTTAGTTATTTCTCATATTTAAATGCCTCCTTTAAGCTGCTCGAGGCAGTTTACAAAACAACATACATAATTTAAAAGAAAAAAATAGAAAATAAAACACATAATCATACAATACACATAAACAGCAAGCTCATAGTCAGTGCAAAACCAAACTATTCATTAATTTTCTCATGGAAAACCTGCTGAAAACCAATGTTTTCAATATTTTCTTAAATGTCTTTGTACAAGACATTAGCTGAAGAGCACACGGAAGAGAATGCCAAATATTCAGGCATGCTACTAAAAAAAAATCATCTCTCGAGATTCAGCAAGACGAATTACCTGCACTGAATTTAAAATGCACAGGTAGTGAGAGAGCATTTCCATCCTAATTTCCATATTTAAACACAATTAAATATTAATGTACATCTTTGCAGTCCTGCATGGTCATGTGTCTCATTGCCCCTGGCCTTTCTTTGCTCACTATAGTAATAACATGCATGCTGTCCAAGTCTAGTGAAGAATAATGCTTTATGGTTATTTCACTATTATGTAATACTGAGAAGTTGATTATGAAGGAAATCACCTTTCTTAATATGCATTGCTACTCATAAAAGAATAAGGACAAAGACAAATGTACATTTAAGCCATTTTTAATGACTATATAGCATTCTATTCATCATTTTTCTCTGTCTGACTTTTTTTTTCAAAAAGAATGAAGGATGACTGTATTTATTTTCATAAGAATATAATCACATAAGATTTGCCATTTTGGGTCAGACCAAAGATCCATCAAGCCAAGTTTTCAACAGTAGCCAATATGAGTCACAAATTCTTGGCAGGTTCCAAAACGTAGATATTTTCTGTGCTGCTTATCCCATGTATAAGTAGTGGGTTTCCTCAAGTTTACAGTGCTTTAATGTAATCTGCTTTGAAGTGCTGAAAGACGGAATATAAATCAATTTAATAAATAAAAAAATGGTTTATGCACTTTTTTCCAAGAACTTGTTGAGTCCTTTTTTAAACCCAGCTACACTAACAGCTTGTACCACATATTGTTTATTTTCCCCATTGCTTCCTATAGAATCATGATGTATAAGTGATTTTAAGCATGCTTAAATAAGACTGATGATTAGTTTTGGCCTCTTAGCTTTATTTCAGGCTGATATGACAGCAGGAAATTACTATTAGGGGTCTGAAGAGGAAAAATGTTCATTCCAGTTCAATCGTCCATTTTGAAGGGTACCTCCATTTGGTTCATTAGTTTCAAACAAAAAAAAAATCATTGTTTTATTTATTAATTTTCTTACCAATTAAAATTAAAGGGAGAAATGTTTCTGTTGATTTTAGGCTCCAAAATTTTATTTATTTTATTTTATTTATTTAGAAGAGTTTATATACCGGGGTATAGCAGTCTGCCTTCACTCCGGTTTACATTTTAAACAACATATTGGGATTTTATCATCAATTCCAAAAAAACTGGTGGGAAGACATCAATAGAATGGTGAAGGCATGTCAACACATCATGACTATGTCAATGTAGAACCATAGTATGGATAGTCTAAGGCACTGTAAAGGGCCAAAGGGGTACCATGAGTAGTAGGAGTTCTACAAAACACTGTCAAAGAAGCAAAGAAGCAACAAGAGTGAGAAGAACAACCCAAGGCTTCAAAAGAGGGTACCAACAACAGTGGCATGAACCATTGAAGGCAGCACAAGAGGCAAAGTGGCACCAAGAGTGGAATTAAAATCCTAAGGCAACATGAAGGTGGAACAAAGCAGAAAAACCACAAGGCACTGATAAAGGGAAAAAGCAGCACAGAGTGGCATTAAAACACCAAGGCACATTGAGTGGTGTAAAGCATCCTCACATAGTGGCAGGAATACCTCAGCATCTAGAGTCTATTATTACATTCCCTACTTGAAATTGATCATGCTCTTGGGTGAAATTTTGGGATACTTGTGAAATTTACTTAAAGATTGAAACTTTTATCATAATCAGAACATGTAAATGGTTTCTCATCAATGTGACTTTCCTGGACATTTGTGAGGTATGCTTTATTAAGATAGCTTTTCGCATATTCTGTAGATGAAGACAGTCTTTTCTCTTTGTTGATTTTCTGGTCTTGTATTATTTCTTTCTGCTTATTGAAACCTTTACTGTATACATAACATGAATAAGGTCTCTCCTGTGCATCTTTTCTCTACTCTATAAGGAGATATCTACTATTAAGACCACTTAAGATAGTCTTCAGACAGTGTGAAGATAAGTTGGAAATATTGCAGTAATCTGTCAAAAAATATACTGAGTTGCTTATTTAGGAGAGCTGTCTTGGATTACTAATACTTTAGTTACCTTTTTGTCTCAACACTTGACAGTGACTGAAAACATTAGGGATGTGAATCGTGTGCCCGATCGTTTTAACGATTGGGTTCGGCTGGGAGGGGGGGGGGGAAATCTGATCGTTACGAGATGTGAATTGGAATCGGTTCTGATTCCAATTCACATCACTAATTTTTTTTAGTGTGGCCTGCGCCAATAAAAAAAACCCCACCCCGACCCTTTAAAATTACCCCCTTAGCCTCCCCCACTCTCCCGACCCTGACCCCCCCAAAAATTTTTTTACACATACCTGGTGGTCCAGGGGGGCCGCGGGCAGCGATCTCCCGTTCTCACGCTATCAGCTGCGCTAAAACAAATGGCGCCGATGGCCCTTTGCTCTTACCATGTGACAGGGCAAAGGTAGCGCCGGCACCATTTTGAATATTGGCAATACGGCCCGCGTGCAGGAGATCGCTCCCGGACCCCCGCTGGACCCCCAGGGACTTTTGGGCAGCTTGGGGGGCCTCCTGACCCCCACAAGACTTGCCAAAAGTCCAGCAGAGGTCCGGGAGCGACCTCCTGCACTCCAGCCGTATTGCCAGTACTCAAAATGGCGCCGGTGCTACCTTTGCCCTGTCACATGGTAAGGGCAAAGGGCCATCGGCGTCATTTTTTTTAGTGCAGCTGATAGCGTGGGAACGGGAGATCACTGCCAGCAGCCCCCCTGGACCACCAGGTATGTGTAAAACGTTTTGGGAGGGGTGTCGGGAGAGTGGGGGAGGCTAAGGGGGTAATTTTAAAGGGTCGAGTGGGGTTTTTTTTATCAGGCCATCGGCGCCATTTATATTAGTGGCAGCCAAAATGGCGCCGATGGCCCGCGAGCAGGAGATTGCGCCGGGAACCCCCCACTGGACCACCAGGTAATTTAAAACATTTTGGGGGGGTTCGGGAGGGTGGGGGATTTGTTTTAAAGGGTCGGGGTGGGTTTTAGGGTTGTTTTGGTGTGCCGGTTTTCCTGCCCTCCCCCGATTTACGAGTTTTCACGATAAATCGGGGGAATTTCTCTTGTATCGCGACTCTAACGATTTTTGACGATTTAAAATATATCTGACGATTTTTTTAAATCGTCAAAAAACGATTCACATCCCTAGAAAACATTGGAAAATTACAAGCACTATATCACAAATATTTACTCATAAATCCAAAGTAAAAACTGTACCTGCCTTTGCCAGATGCTCAACCATTATATTGATGAGACTCCTAGCAGTGATACCAGACACCGGAATCACTGCTACACATCAAATCCCTGTGGTATATCATCTTTTCTCTTATGCCAGTATGTCTTCCTATTGACTGAGAGTTTTTGAGGACAACACACACTAGTATAACCAAGAAAGAAGAAGGATGTGGAACTAGGCTGGAATCCTAGAAATGTACAACAAAACAGTAAGGTAGGGCTGGGAGGAGAAACTTGTATTTGTTTTTCTTTTTGAATTTTTTTTCTGGGGACCAAGTACCTCAGTATAATCAACAAAGAAAAGGCTTGGAGAACTAAGCTGGGACTGTAGAGGGGTCCAACAAAATCAAAACCCAAAAAAGAGATGGGGTGGGAGAAGAAACTTGTTGTTCTGGGAACAAAACACCAGAGTATAACCAGCAAACAAACAAGAGGATGAGAGAAATAGGCTATGATACAAACAGCAATTAACATGGAGGCACAAAAACTCTGCTGGTACATAATAAGCATGTCAGGTAGGCATATTAACTGTATGACCACCAAAGCAGTATATCTGGAGAAATGCATTTAGGCAGAGAGGCAGCAACAGGACTATGAAGGGGGTACATCTGGGGCATGGCAAATAGGCATAGCAATACCAATAAAACCCCTAAGGTAGTATATTAGGGGCATGGCAGGTAGTCATATGGCAGAAAGTTTTCTAAGGTGGTACATCTGGGGCATGACAGGTAGGCAGAGTGGCAGCCAAACCATTGAGATGTTTTAATTTGTCTTGCTACTCAATGGAAATCCTGGAAACCCAAGCAAAGGCAGATTAATTTTCAAACAGATCATTTTTTTCCATCAAATCTGTGCCAAGTTTGAGTGGTGGACGAGGATCCGTGATGTTTCCTGCCATTTATTTTGCTGCTGGGTGGAATTATGGGTTTCTTGTGAAATTTGATTTCTGATTGAAACTTTTGTCACAATCAGAACATGTAAATGTAGTCCTGGAGGCACTTTGTAATTGGGATTAACACATGCAGCATACACTTAAAGCCAAGATTCTCCACTAACAGCAGGAGTTAACTATCAAGGTCATTCATTTCTGTGATGTTCCTTGTTACCATTTTAAATCCTGCATGCATCCAGGAAGAGAGCATGAGCAGTGACCCTAGCATTTTTCTTCAGCATCTATGCTCTACCTCAACTCCAGTGCCAGCATCATCCTTCAAAATGTAGAGAAGAGATCACATAAAACAATCCTTGATGTGGAGGCATTTGAAAGTTAGAAAGGGCCCACATTTTGCACAGTATATTCTCTTCAGTAAGGATATCGGTTGAGAAAAGCAAATAGGGTATGTCCTGGATAAGTGCTACTTGAATACTATCCCATTCATCTAGGGTTAGTTGCTCCTTGTAAGCATGGCTGGGGACTGCTGGATTGCCACCTGATTGCTGGAAGGGACCGTGAGATTGGTTTGGGGAAATGTCTTCCCATTTTCAAATTCCAGGCTTTTACTTCAAGAGGTGAAGGGATCTTCAGGCTGGTATTTCCGCCCTCTCCTGATGCCATTTATAGTGAGTAGTATTCTGCAGGTGATACTGATTATTGGTAGTTGCAACATGCCCCACTTGCTTTCCTCAACTGATATCCTTCCTGCAGAGAATACACTGAGCAAAATTATCCTTCCTCAGTTTCAAGTGCTTCTACATCAGGGATTTTCTCTGTAATCTCGACTCTACATATTTGGCAGCTGATGCTGGCACTTGAGCTGAAGTAGAGGGTAGACAATTCTAGGGGCATTGCTCATGCTTTATTATTGGGTTGATGGCAACATGTTCAGCATCATCTCTCGTCCCTCTGGCGGTTAAGATGTTACTGACTAAACTTCCCAGATTTATCTTTGGCTACTAGCTCTTCAATATCTTCTGTTTTTCCTCAGAATCAGTTGGTGAAAATACTGCTTTCTCTGCTGCAGGAGCAGGAGCCAAATAGGAACATGCTGCTGGTGTTGGGTGTTACGCTTCTGCTATCCTTGCTAATGCCAGTCTTGGATGACTTTTTTACCTTTTCTATCTGCTCTCCAAATTTCAACTTCTTCTGCATTGAGCTGCATTTATTTCCTTCCATTTTGGACCTAAAAATATCCCTCTACAATTTAAGTGAGAACTGCCTTTTTTTATTGCTGCTCCTGCTAAAGCTGCAAACCCTACCATCACCTCCTCATTATATGGAGAACTGTGTCACATTCACACACATATATACAATATATGTATGCTATGCTGTGTATAGTAGTGATGACTGATTCCACACACAAAAAAAAACAGTTAACCACTAACAGAGAAAAAGATTGACAGCCTAGTAAAATTATCATCTTCAGTCTCTGAGCATGAACTACTCACTTCACTGGTGTCCAGACAGAGACAAAAAAGTCACTAGTATTAATGCAACTGCAATCTCCACACTACCTCCCACCCTGACCCTCTTCCAGTGAAGAGAAAAAACAAAATCAGCAGCAGTGAATTGGCTCTCTATCTGGAATAGTTAGAGTGTGATACCACTGTAGCACACAGAAGAATTAAAGTAGCCCTTTACTAGTGCAAATCCCAAAGTTTGTAAGCTTTTTTATAACTCTGTTAGAACTAGAGATGTGAATCGTCTTAACGATCGATTTTGGCTGGGGGGGGAGGGAATCTGATCGTCGCGGTTTTGTTTTTTTTAAAAATTGTTTAAATCGTAAATCGGGGGAAGACGGGAAAACCAGCACACTAAAACAACCCTAAAACCCACCCCGACCCTTTAAAATAAATCCCCCACCCTCCCGAACCCCCCCAAAATGTTTTAAATTACCTGGGGTCCAGTGGGGGGGTCCCGGTGTGATCTTCTACTCTCGGGCCATGGCTGCGTTAATAGAAATGGCGCCGGTGCTACCTTTGCCCTGTCATATGACAGGGCAAAGGTAGCACCGGCGCCATTTTGGTTCCTGTCCCCCGACGTCACGAGCGCAGTAGATCGCTCCCGGACCCCCGCTGGACCCCCAGGGACTTTTGGCCAGCTTGGGGGGGCCTCCTGACCCCCACAAGACTTGCCAAAAGTCCAGCGGGGGTCCGGGAGCGACCTACTGCACTGGGGCCGTATTGCAAAATGGCGCCGGCCGTATGGCCGTATGGCCGGCGCCATTTTGCAATACGGCAATACGGCCATACGGCCGGCGCCATTTTGCAATATGGCCCCAGTGCAGTAGGTCGCTCCCGGACCCCCGCTGGACTTTTGGCAAGTCTTGTGGGGGTCAGGAGGCCCCCCCAAGCTGGCCAAAAGTCCCTGGGGGTCCAGCGGGGGTCCGGGAGCGATCTCCTGCTCTCGTGACATCGGGGGACAGGAACCAAAATGGCACAGGCGCTACCTTTGCCCTGTTATATGACAGGGCAAAGGTAGTGCCGGCGCCATTTCTATTAACGCAGCCGTGGCCTGAGAATGGAAGATCACACCGGGACCCCCCCACTGGACCCCAGGTAATTTAAAACATTTTGGGGGGTTCGGGAGGGTGGGGGATTTATATTAAAGGGTCGGGGTGGGTTTTAGGGTTGTTTTAGTGTGCCGGTTTTCCCACCCTCCCCCTTCCCCTCCCCCCTCCCCCGATTTACGATTTTTGATGATAAATCGGGGGAATTCCTATTGTATCGCGCCTCTAATGATTTTTAACGATTTAAAATATATCGGACAATATTTTAAATCGTCAAAAAACGATTCACATCCCTAGTGAGAACTTCTAATGTAACACACTGTACTTTGCCACCAAGAGCTAGAGGAGAACTACAAATCTTCTTAAACATACTCAGAATTTACAGTGCAAGTTAGTTAGCATCTCTTGATCTATATAGTGGCTATAACATGGGTAACCATCTCTGGTCCTCAAAAGCTACAAACAGGCATGTTTTCCAGGACACCCATAATGAATATGCATGAGATAGGTCTGCATGCACTGCCTCCATTGTAAACAAATCTTTCTCATGCATAATTCATTGTGGATATTCTGAAAACCTAGCCTTTTCTGTGGCTCTTGAGGATCAGAGTTGGCCATCCCTGCACTATAGGCTAGTTAAAAAGATTCTGCATTGTGATTTGTTCTCTGGCTAGTCTCCTTGCTAACTTACAGGGTCATTTATCAAATCACATTAGGGCCTTATCACAGGCATTAGGGCCCTAATGCCTGCAATAAATAATGCATTGCAAGATATATATGCAAATTTTAAAATGTTTTGAGAGAGAGAAAGCACCTCAGGGGGGGCACATATATCAGTCAACATTTTATACCACTGTAGAAGGGGCAATTAGTAACTCAAGGTAAGGTTTTGGTGCAGTCTAGGTTTTAGAGGGCAGTTTTACATGCACAGTCAGAGGTACGAACCGCACAGTACACATTAGTGAAGATTTTATGTGATTTGGAGTAAGGAAAGGTACACAAAGATGAGATTGTACAATGTACTCTTGACATAGTTTGATGCACTCTCTACCTAGCTGCTATCAATCTAAGTCAAGAGTACAAATCTCATCTTTGATGCACTCTCTACCTAGCTGCTATCAATCTAAGTCAAGAGTACAAATCTCATCTTTGTGTATCTTTCCTGACTCCAAATCACATCAAATCTTTAATGATGTGTACTGTGCTGTTCTTACCTCTGACTGTGCATGTAAAACTGTTCCCCAATACCTAGGCCACCGCCAAAACCTCACCCCAAGTTACTAATTGCCCCTCCTACGTTGGTATAAATAGTTTACTTATATGTGAGCCTCTGTCTCTTTCAATGTAGATGTGAAAATATTGCAGGTGCAATAAACTTAATGTAGAATAGCATACATTGCAGTATCTTAAAAATTACCCTAACCATGCCCCATTTTTTTTATCATAGGTGCTATTTCTAGCAAAATGATTAGCAAAATGATGAATCTATGTCTTAAACTGCCTCAGCTTTGACAAGCACTGAGATGACACAGGCAAGAGCTGGATGTTATACTTACCAGTTGTTATTTTTCTCAGCAGTACACAACCATAGACTTCAATAGACCATAGAAGTGAATGGGAAACATAAAACACATGGGACAAAGATTATTCATTTCATCTGTGGGACTTCTCCATTCATTTTCTTGTGCCATGAATGAAACAAATTTGGGCACTTTTGTTGTGTTTTACCCATTTGTTTCAAATGAATGCACATCACTACAGAGTATGCTGCTTCTACTCATTTCCAGAGATTGATGATGTCAGAACAACAACCGTGTATTAAAGATGTACATTTGTTGCAAAAAAAAAAAAGGGGACATTTTAATGCAGTTTCCCATTTTGTTTCATTTCAATTTAAACATGAAATGAAATAAAAACTCTTGTACTCATATAACTGACCTCATATCAATAGGCGTGTAGTGTAATGCTAGATAGCATGTAGATAATGCGCCATTTAGTATAATCATGGGTCAATAGTGCATGAGCGTTTTTGCTATGCTTCGTGAAATAATCCAGAAAAAATCTCAAGATAATGACAATGTAACAAGAATCACAAAACTTATTGCAAATGTTATTAATTCCTGATTTAACTTAGCTTTTGTTAGCCTTCATTAGCGTGAAGAAACGCCATGTTGTTTGATGAAAGAGGCTCAGATGTACACATCCCGACACAGGATCCGTGTTTCAGCTTTGCCTTCATCGGGGGCCGAAATGTAATGGTGGAATGCGGCTGCAATTGCCGACCTGCCGGTAATGCGTAAATTAATAACATTTGCAATACGTTTTGTGATTCTTGTTACACTGTCATTATCTTGGGATTTTTCCTGGATTATTTCACGAAGCATAGCAAAAACACTCATGCACTATTGACCCATGATTATACTAAATGGCGCATTATCTACATGCTATCTAGCATTATACTACACACCTATTGATATGAGGTCAGTTATATGAGTACAAAAATTCTGTTTTCACCAATGGGTGCTGATGTTACTGGATAATTAATGTGGATACACAGTTCTTTTTATAGTGATCATTGTTCACAGTTTTCCACTTGAGATTTTTCTGAGAGTTTACCTTTGAATGAAATAAAAACTAACATGATTTTTTTCATTTTAACAACAGAGCACCACACTGCAATGATGACCCAGCAAAACTCTCCCAGACCCTCCTTTGATTCCCCAGACTCCCCAGATCTTATCGCAAATATTAGCACTGGACACTTGGACACAATCATTTTCTTTAGGGAAGAAATTGATAACGATGCAAGGATCAGTCAGCAAGGTAGGGGCAACCAGGGATTGCTCCTTCCACATGAAGAAAGAAGACTTGGGATAAGACAAGCTGGGGAGGCTGGGGAGGCTGAGGACTTCAAGGGAGGACCCAAGGTTGATTTGTGGGCAGTGGGTTAGTGTTGCGCTTGGAGATGGATCCTTGTCCTGGAGCAGTATAGAACGGCTCCCTGGTAGAGACCAGGAAGCAACTGCCCCCAGGGGGCAGAGCACTGGGGGAGACAGAGGCTAGGATGAGCTTCACCACTGGAAGCCCGTGGTGGAGCCCGTAGGGCCTGGGTGGAGCCCATAGGGACCCGGGCCGCTTGGACTTAAGTGGGCCTCGCAGGATCTCCTGGAGAGGTAGTAGAGAGGCGTGCCCATGAGCAGCAAGGGGGTGCAGTTGGTCACTAGGCTGTAGGTCTGGAGAACCAAGGAAGGCCAGTACAGCATAGGCGATGACAAGGCAAGGGACAATGCCAGAATCAGAAGACGAGGTCAATACCAGCCAGGGTCAGAATGAGAGGATCTGTCCGAGGAGTAGTCAACGAAGCAGAAGTCAGGTTCCAGAGGTCAGACGAGGTCACAAGGCAGGCAGAGGTCAGGATCCAGTGGTGAGCAGAATGGTCAAGGAACAGGCCGAGGTCAGTACCAGAGAGAGAGTCCGAGGGTACTACCTAGGGAGACAGGAAATACAGATGCTAGAACAGATGGATGCTGGAACAGACTGGACACTGGAACAGTAGGACACTGGAACAAGGCTGGAACAAGACTGGAACAAGACTGTGAATGCGGAGGCAAACTAGAACACTTACAGTGCCGACCCAATTGCCAACACCTGGAGGTGCTCGCGTCTGCCACTGGGGAGACCGACCCATGACCTGCAGAGGAGCTAGCAAGGTGAGTAGGCCTGTGTGGGGGCTGGACACGGACAGGGTGCACAACAGTACCCCCCTTCTAGGCCTCTCTCTACGCGGCCGTGGCTTTTCAGGATAGGTCCTGTGGAAAGTCCTGAGGAGCTCTTCATGAAGAATGTTATGGGATGGTTCCTATGAGTTCTCCTCGACCCCATAACCCTCCCAGGCTAAGAGGTATTCCCACCTGCCTCGACGCTGATGGACGTCGAGGACTTCTCTTACCTGAAGTGAGGAATCTGGTTCGGTAGAGATCCGCGGAGGTGAAGGATCTCTGCGAGAGGGCCAGGAGAGGACCAAAGGCTTCAAATGGGAGACATAGAATGTGTTGTGGATGCCCTTGGCACGAGGTAGCTGCAGTTGATAAGACACATCTCCCACTCTTCAAAGAACTGGAAACGGGCCGATGTACTTGGGAACCAGGCGATGAGAAGAGAGTCTGAACCTTATGTGTCGGGTGCTTAACCACACCTTCTGATCAGGATGGAAGAGTGGAGCAGGACGTCTATGGGCATCAGAAGTCTGCTTGGAGCACTCAGCGGCCTGGGTAAGGTGTTCCTTGACTTGATTCCACACCTGGCGAACTCTGTGGGCCATGAATTGCGCGGCTGGAGAAGGAACAGTCAGAGGAACTGGAAGTGGCAATCGAGGTTGTTGCCCGAATAGCACAGAGAATGGAGATACATCGCTGGCAGCAGTGACGTGGGTCTTATGCTACATCTCAGCCCAGGGTAACAGATCGGACCAGTTATCCTGCTGGTCATTCACGTAGGAACGAAGGAATGTTTTCAGGGTCCGATTGGTCCTTTCAGCTTGACCATTGGCTTGTGGGTAATAGGCTGATGTGAAATTCAAGGCAATGTTGAATTTTTTGCATAAAGAATGCCAGTACCTGGCGGCAAACTGTGGTCCTCGAATGGATATGATTTCCTTTGGGAGTCCATGGAGACAGAAAATATGTTTCAGGAACAACTTGGCTAATTCTGGGGCCAATGGGAGGCCAGGCAAGGGAATGAAGTGACCCATTTTTGAAAAACGGTCGATGATGACCCAGATTATGGTATTGTTCTGGGACGGAGGCAGGTCTGTGATGAAGTCCATTGAGATGCTGGACCATGGCTTGGTAGGTGCTGCAAGTGGTTGGAGTAGGCCCCCGGGCCATCTGGTAGGTGGCTTCTGTTGGGCACAGATGGGACATGAATCTACATAGTTACGAGAATCTTGCACCATGTTGGGCCACCAGTAATATCTCTGCAACATCTCTAGGGTCCTGGTATGACCCGGGTGTCCTGCCAATTTGGAATCATGAGCCCATTTAAGAACTCGTTCATGTAATCTACGTGGAACGATGATTTTCCCAACTGGAACTGTAATGGTCATGGCAAGGGATACGCGGACAGAATCTATAAGGTGTCTGGGAACATCAGGAACATCCTCTGGTTCGAAAAATCTTGATAGTGCATCAGCAAAGAGGTTCTTGGAAGCTGGTGATAATGTAGTACAAAATTGAACCGTTCAAGGAAGAGCACCCATCATGCTTGTCTAGGATTCAAGAGTTGAGCTTCTTTAAGGTGCTCAAGATTCTTATGATCGGTGAAAATGGTAAATTTATGTTGCGCCCCTTCCAATCAGGGGTGCCACTCTTGGAGTGCCAACTTGACAGCTTGAAGTTCTCGCTCACCAACTGTGTAGTGCTGCTCTGTAGGAGAGAACTTGTGTGAGTAGAATGGACAAGGTATCAATTTACCCTTTGGAGAAAACTGACTTAAGATGGATCCTGCTTCGATTGCAGAGGCTTCGACTTCGATGACAAATGGGCGTCTTGGGTCTGGATGCTGAAGACAGGGACCAGAACAGAATGCTTCTTTTAGCATCTGAAAGGCGGCTTATGCTTTGGGAGTCCACACACGAGTGTTAGCCCCTTTCTTGGTCATGGCGGTGAGCGGAACAGCTAGGGTAGAATAATTGGCAATGAAGCTCCTGTAATAATTAGTAAAGCCAAGGAAATGTTGTAAGGCCTGTAGGCCTACTGGCTGGGGTCAGTCTCGGATCCCCTGGACTATCTGGATCCACTGAAAACCCTTGATTGGATATAATGTACTCTAGGAAGGGTAAGCAATTTCATTCGAAGAAGCACTTTTCTAACTTGGCATAAAGGTGATTTTCTCTTAGACATTAGAGGATGATCTGAACATGATCTCGATGGGATTCAAGGTCTTTGGAAAAGATCAGGATGTTGTCAAGATATACGACTACGAATGAGTACAGGAGGTCTCAGAGGATTTCGTTCATAAGGCATTGAAATACCGCTGGGGCATTGCATAGCCCAAAGGGCATCACGGTATATTCATAGTGACCATCCCTCATGTTGAATGCGGTTTTCCAGATATCTTCAGGTTGGATGCGTACCAGATTCTACGCACCCCTAAGATCCAACTTGGTGAAGATCCATGCCCCTTGAAGGCGGTCAAACAGCTCACTGATAAGGGCAGGGGGTACCGGTCTTTTTGGGTTATGGCATTGAGCCCTCTGTAGTCAATACTAAGGTGTAAACCTCTGTCCTTTTTCTTGTCGAAGAAAAAAACCCACTCCAGCGAGAGAATCGGAGGGTCGAATGAACCCTTTTTCTAAGTTCTCTTTGATATACTCAGACATGGCTAGGGTTTCTGGATGAGGCAATGGATAAGTTCTGCCCTTGGGAGATGTTGTGCCCGGCATATGTTCTATAGGGCAATTCAACTTGCGTAGGGGAGGCAAAGTGTCCACCTTCTGCTTCGAGAAGACGTCTTCGAACTCATTACTGTCTTCGAGCTCATTACCAAACCAGATAGGGTGGTAGACTTCAAGACAGAGACAGCTGGAAATACTTGACGTAGACATGTCTTCTGGCATTTGGAACCCCACTGCATCAACTGCAGGGAATACCAATTGAACTGGGGTTCGTGGACCTGGAGCCAGGGCAGCCCCAGGATGACTGGATGGGTGGAACGTTTTAACACATAGAAGGACATCTCCTCTTTGTGGAGTGTGCCCATGGCAAGTCAGACAGCCACTGTTCGATGGATGATGAGCCCAGGAAGATGTTCTTCTTGAATGGAGGTGATGCAGAGGCTCACAGTTAATGGCTGGAGAGGAATATTCAGAAGCTTGACAATGTCATCCATGATGAAGCTGCCACTTGCTCCTATATCGACAAGAGCAGTGGTGGCGATGTCCAGAGAGACTGGAAGCAGGAGTTGGGGGTGATGCCCAGAGAGACTGGAAGCAGGAGTTGGGGACCGGTGACAGTAGTGCCTAAGCTTGGGAACCCCGCCGGGCTCAGGTGATGCAATTTTCTGGATGGACCGAAGAGGACTGCCGAAGATGTCCGGAAGCATCACAGTAAAGGCAAAGACCCTCGTTCCTCCGACGGAGATGGTCGGAGACAGTCGCCCACGGTTCACCTCCATGGGTTCCACCATGGGAGGAGGTGGTGGTGATGGAGTCTTGGCTGGAGGACTCTGGACAGACGTGGGATGCAGTGTAGGAGAGCGGAAAGCCTTTACTTCTAGGCACCTTTGCCGGAGTTGATAGTCGATCTTCTCAGTGAGGGAAATCAGGTCCTCTAGAGACGTGGGAGTCTCACAGATGGAGAGTTCATCTTTGAGAGTGCTGGAAAGTCCATCTAGGAAGATGGCTTGCAGACAATCTTCTTTTCACCCAAGCTCAGAAGCCAGAGTCCTGAATTTCACCTTATACTCAGAGAGTGTCCGTGACCCTTGATGGAGGTGGAGTAGATTATGGCTGGCTAAAGCTTGGCAGCCTGGATCTCCGAAGGTCTGCTTGAAGTGAGCCACAAACTCAAATAGCTTGAAAAGCATGGGATCAGAACGTTCCCACAATGGAGAGGCCCATGCAAAAGCCTTCCCTTCTAGGCGGGAAAGGATGAAAGTCACTTTAGTGGTTTCCTTCGGGAACAAGGAGTGTTGCAGTGCAAATTGAATGAAGCACTGGTTGAGGAAGCCATGACAGGAGCGTGGGTCCCCGTTGTATTGAGGAGGTGCAGAGAGCGCCAACGATGCTTTGGGTAGCATAGAGGCCAATAGGCCTACGGGATTGGCCAGAGCTATATCTCACAGCTGCGAACAAAGCTCTTCCACCAAACAGGCTAGCGATTCCAAAGCTTGGTGATATTCTTTGACTGTTGTGGCCAAACCCGGTATGGCCCTGGAGGCGGGAGACTCCGCCAAGTCCATGGCCTTGGCAACCTGTTGCGCTTGGAGGTGGACTCTTGTCCTAGAGCAGTATAGAATGGCTCCTTGGTAGGAACCAGGAAGCACCTGCCCCCAGGGGGCAGAGCATGGGAGGAGACAGAGGCTAGGATGAGTTTCACCACTGGAAGCCTGTGGTCCCCCCGGGTGGAGCCCGTAGGGACCCGGGCCACTTGGACTTAGGTGGGCCTCGCAGGATCTCCTGGAGAGGTAGTAGAAAGGCGTGCTCACGAGCAGCAAGGGAGTACATTCGGTCACTAGGCTGTAGTTCTGGAGAACCAAGGAAGGCCAGTACAGCGTAGGCAATGAAAAGGCAAGGGACAAAGCCAGAATCAGGAGACATGGTCAATGGCAGCCGGGATCAGAATCCGAGGATCAGTCCGAGGAGTAGTCAATGAAGCAGGGGTCAGGTTCCAGAGGTCAGACGAGGTCACAAGGCAGGCAGAGGTCAGGATCCAGGCAGTGAGCAGAATGGTCAAGGAACAGGCCGAGGTCAGTACCAGAGAGACAATCCGAGGGTACTACCTGGGGGAGACAGGACAGACAGATGCTGGAACAGACTGGATGCTGGAACAGTAGGACGCTGGAACAAGGCTGGAACAAGACTGGAACGAGACTGGATCAATGCTGTGAACGTGGAGGCAAACTAGTACACTTACTGTGCGGACCCGATTGCCAAGGCCTGGAGGTGCTCTTGGCTGCTGCTGGGGAGGCCAACCCGTGACCTGCAAAGGAGGTAGCGAGGTGAGCAGGCCTGTGCATGGGCCGGGTGCGGACGGGGCGCACAATAGTTAGAGTGGGGAATGAAATAGGTATGACCCAACAGTTTGTTTATTTTGTATTTCATATCATTTTTTTTCAAATGAATGAAATAAAACAAAAAAATACAATGAAATGTAAAATGTATGAGCACACACCTAGAGCATATTATGAAAGGGATAATAATGGTCACATATACTGTAATGAAGCTAATAACAAATGGGAAATCATGATTTTTCTTATAACATGTGCAGGGCCTCTGTGTCAAAGATTTTTAAGATAAGTAATTATTAATTTTTTTGTAATCATCTGTTGAAGGATTTTCAAAGTGATATAAAAAAATCATGCAAAGAAAAATTTGTCACGGAGAAACTGTATACATGGTATACATTTATTTATGTATTTATTTATTTATTTATCGAGTTTTATATACCATCATTCGGTTTCGCCATCATAACGGTTTACAAAAATACAAAGGATTACAAGGTTAAGGAGGATAACTAGGTTTTAAAAAAGGTTCAAAAGATTGTTAACATAGGGAAATCATATACAAGGTAGTTGCTGTTCAGTTTTTCACGTTTCAAATTCTTTGTTATAATACATACTTGTGTTGAGTTTCAATTTTCTTCAGGTTAGACCGGAGGGGGTTGGTGTTGTTTGTTCATTGGGTGAGTTGGTATGCTTTGGTGAACATCCATGTTTTTAGATCTTTTTTGAAAGTTTTTAGGTTTTCTTGAGTTCTGAGTTCATTTGGGAGGGAGTTTCAGAGTTTTGGGCTTCCTAGAGAGATTGCTCTCTTTTGGGTTGAGGTGAGTTGTTTGGAACGAGTAGTTGGTGTCTTTAGAAGTCCTTTATTTGCTGATCTGAGGTTTCTGTTTGGGGTATGTAGTTTTATGGAGGAACTTAGTCAGTTTTCTTGTTTTTCATATATAATTTTATGTAGAATGGATAGTATTTTGTATTCAATCCTGAATTTTATTGGTAGCCAGTGTAGTGAGATAAGTGTTGGAGTGATGTGGTCATGTTTTTTGGATCCAATGAGGATTCTTGTGGCTGCGTTTTGTAGGATTTGGAGTGGGTGGATAGTGTTTAGAGGTAAGTTGAAAAGGAGTGAATTACAGTAATCTAGGTTAGAGAAAATGAGTAATTGAAGGACTGATCTGAAGTCGTTGGTGGAAAGGAATGGCTTTAAATGATAGAGTGTTAGTAGTTTATGATATCCATCTTTGATTTTTGTTGTGATATGGTTTTAGAAAGAAAGTTCCTTGTCAATTATTACGCCAAGATTGCGGGCATGAATGACCTGAGATATAACCGTATTTTGGTTCATTAGGTTGAGTGGTGAAGTTGAGGAGAGTTGTTCTTTCTGTCTAATATGATTATTTCAGTCTTGTTGAAGTTAAGGATGAGTTTTAAATTGGTTAGTATTTCCTTTATTCTGCTTAGGTAAGTGGCTGTTAGTTTGTATGTTTCTTCTAATGATTTTTGTATTGGGATTAATAATTGAATGTCATCAGCATAGATGAAGTGGGTCAGATTAAGATTTGGTAGGAAGTGGCATATTGGAAGCAGATAGATGTTAAAGAGTGTTGCTGATAGAGAGGATCCTTGGGGAACTCCAGTGTTTAGATTAATTTTCTTTGAAAGGGTAACATTGAGCAGCACTTGGTAGGATCTTTGTGATAGGTATGAAGAGAACCATTGTAGGGCTGTTTCCTTTGCCCCGATTTCAGATAAACGGTCAATCATGATAGAGTGGTTTACTGTATCAAAGGCTGCTGATAGGTCGAATAGGACTAGAAGGTAGCTGTGGCCTTTTTCGAAACCTTTGAGTACGAAGTCGTTCATTGCTAGTAGTAGAGTCTCTGTGTTCAGTTGCTTTCTGAAGCCAAATTGTGTGGGTAGCAGGATGTTGTTTTCTTCCAGGTGGTCACTAAGCCATGTGTGGACTACTTTCTCAATGATTTTGGCAGTGAATGGTAGGTTTGATATGGGTCAGTAGTTCAGTGGGTTTTCTGGATCAAGATTATTCTTTTTCATAATGGGTTTGATGATTGCCGATTTTAGGCATTCTGGGTAGTTTCCTTCCGTGAGGGAAAGGTTTACGATGTCAGTTATCGTTTTAGTTATTGATGGTTCAAGATTTTTTTATCATTGTATACATGTATACAATATATGCACATAGAGAGATTAGTAATACATTATTTAGTAACAGTATATGATGGCAGATACTGAGCAACTAACCTATTAATATGCCCAGTTATTCTACACAGCTAGGAATATATCCCATCTGTCAGTTGTAGTTTGATCACTTGAAGGATATAGCCCCTTATTCAACTCAGTTTCTGTTGTTACTCCCACATTAGCAATGGTCATTATATCATCATGTCCCCAGTGGTGTTATGTGGCAGGGCATAAATTTTCATAATCAACAGCATTCAATCTTGGACAAAAGGCCAAGAAAGGATTGTCCCCAGCTCATAGCTCAAAACCCTGTGTTTGATATTACTCTTGATCTTAGCCAAAAGGACAAGAAATAGTCACCTTGCTGGATGGTATCTGGTCACTACAACTTGAAAGTTGAATATCTTCTAGCATTGCCACGGGGATCTAGGTGGCCAGATGTTTGAGCAACAGACTCATTATTTAGGGTCAGATAACCTTGAATACAGATCATGATAATCTTCAGTAATCATTGAGAGAAAGATCCATTAAGGAGCTGTTAATATAGTAAAATTCTGATTATTTTTATTCACCATATTTGCCTGATAGCTTTGTGCTAGAAGATGTCTTAAAGTCAGAGGCTGAGTGAATCAAGCTCTAATAATGATTTACTTAATATATTTGTTTTTTCCAGTCTCTAATAAATGAAGTGATTGGTAAAATGGCATAATGCAAATAGAGTTTCTGTCAATGTATTAGCTTTTTTGATGACATAGTAGTGACTTTTGAAATCATTTTACAATAGGAATGTCACTAATATTACAGAGATGATGAAGGAGGTGCAGACACCAATGAACCTTTTTGTGTGATCAACAGTAGTTAGCTAGTTTCAGAAGCTTTTATGTAGGAATCAGCTCACGCAAGTCAGGTCGTTTGTCAGATAAATATTTATCCTTTCTGTTTATGCAGTGCAGTAAGCAACCATTTTGCTTTGGGGCCTATACTTAAATCAAATGTCTTTGATCTGTGATGCCATTTTGGTGCCATTTCCTTCTGAAATAAAAGCTTCAGTTTGCTCAGCTGGATTCATAAAGCTCCTTAATCCCATCAGTTTTGGCAGCTAAATCTCTTGCAATTCATTAATATGAAATAACAATCAAACACTATGTGAGCTGTTTTATTGGCAAAAGAAATTGGAGACAAGATCACATCCCAAACATAACACTACATATCAGTTCTAAATGTACAATGAATGTAGTGAGTAATTTTAATAAACATTAGTGCACATATACTTCATGTTGAAGGTTTTCTAATCTTTTAGCTGACCTTTGTGAATGCCTAGAATTTTAAATATGCTCCTGAAGCAAACAGAAGCATATTGTTTTTGTTTTCACAAAACTAAATGAGAAGATTTTTTTTATTATAATCAATATTCTGGTTTCTCTACTGCAGCCTGAGGGGGTGGGTGGGAGGGTTTGCTGAATACTGTTGAGGTGCAGGGCACATAGTATGAATATAACCAATCTGTAACACGCATTTCTCATTTAGTTACCATTATCTTACACAGAATGCAAAAACACCCTATTGAAACTCCAATCTCTACCTTAGAACACTTGGGATCAATTTTCAAAAAGTGACATGGGAGTTGTGCAGGTAAAATTAAGATATATGTGCATTTGCATTGATAGCCCTTTTGTGTGGTTAGCAACTTTTCAGAAGGTCAGAAGCATGCATGGATTTTACCATTTTGTGTGTACTTCTATGTGAGTAAAAAGGAAGGCACATTGAAGGTGCTCCAGGGTGAGGTTTGCAAGTATTTGCATAAGTAATTTTTAAACGGTGTATGTGCATACATGTTATTCAAGTCATGTAAATGAAATCACACTTCCTTTTATCTACAGGACCAGATCTCCCATCTACTCTCTATCTAGCTTGATTGAAGCAAGATAAAGAGTGAATCAAGCGAGGTACACACCAACTCCTCTTTTCCCTTTCATTGCTCCAAATGACAGAAAATCTTCAGTGATGTCATGTTTGCTGTTTGACTAGGGATGTGCAGAAGGAAAAAATTTGTTTTGTTTCATTTTTCGTTTTCCTTGGACCCAAATTCGTTTCATTAGTTTCATAAGGGGGAAAACCAATTTGTTTATTAGTTTTATTAGTTTTTTGTTTTGCCATTAAAGTCAATGGGGGAAGTATTTGCAGCCTATTTTTGGCTGCAGAATTGGAGTTTTCTTATCAATTCTGATGAAACTTCTGGGGAGCAATCATAAGAATGAGAAAAGAGCTCCAAGGTATTTAGACTGTGGCAAAGTGGCACGAAAGTGGCATGAATAGCCTGTCACTTTTTTTTTTTAATTCTTTATTTATTGATTTTTAAATGCAATACATATATATAACTATTGTATTTGTAAAATACAGAAAAAGAAAAGAAAAACATCAAAATTAATAGTTTATAACCTATTACATATATTTCATTTCCTGTAATCTATTGCAAGAAAATAAGAGAAGTGTTATTAATCTGGAGCTAAAACAAAAGAAAAGCTTATTATAGCAATAAGGAAAAAGTAAGACAATTCCCCTTATCCATGTTTATTTATCCGCCGACTTATCTAATCCCACAAGTGTACTAAGATGTTCCGGATCGGTGTAATGATAAGTTTGTCCTTTCATTTTAACTATACATTTACAGGGATACCGAAGTAAAAACTGTCCTCCCTTTTCAAGTACTGATTGTCTCAAAGTGAGAAATTTCTTCCTCCTAAGTTGCATAGTTTTTACTATGTCTGGATATATCCAAATTTTGTAACCATAAAAGGTTTTCAATCTATTTTGAAAAAAAATATCTTAGTATGTTTTCTTTATCTGAAATAAATGCCAGTGTAACTAGCATATTACCTCTCTTTTCAATAATCAATTCATCTTGAGATTTTTCAAGAAAATCTGATAATTCTAATGATAACTCAGCATTATTTTTTAGTTCTTCAGATTTTTTAGTTTGTTTTTCTGTTTGTACTTGCTCTTTTGTACCAGTACCAATAGTAGCATTGATGTAAAAAGCTTTTACTATTGTTGGCATAAGCTGTTCCGGTATCTTTAAAATTTGTACAACATAAGATCTAAAGAGTTCAATTGGATTCAATTTACTAGTAATCGGGAAATTAATAATCCTCAAATTTAATATTCGAGAGTAGTTTTCTATGTTTTCTAATTTCCTTAACATTTCACCCTCACCTTTTATCTGATGTACTTGGATCTTTTCTATTTGTGATACTCTTTGTTCTATAGCTTTTATATCTTTCTGTTGTGCTATCATTACCTCTGCATTACTTTTCACTACTGAATTAGTTTCATTCACTGCTTGTGTTAAATTATTGATAGAGGAGTCCAATTTAGTCAGATAAGTCCATAAAGTTTCCAAGGTTATATTTGTAGGTCTTGCAATCAATTCATAAGATATTTTCTTCTCAATTGCAACTTCTTGTTTATCTTTAATAACCTTAGCAGAAGTTTGATCTCACTCCAATTTCTTATCTGTATTTGTAGGGGACACAGTCTTTACTTTTAGAATCTCCAACTCATCTCCAGTTGTTTCATCACTTTCCTCGATACACTTAGATTCACCTTGGGGGTTATCTGGCTTACCAAGGCATATTATCCCTTCTTTGCCTGGAGGTGTTGGTACTTGCGGTGCCCCTGGACTTAAAGAGATGCCCTCGGCAAATGGGGATGAAATTTGCTCCAAATCCATCCCCATAACGGCCCCCTCAACAGGGGTATTTTGTGGGGAATTCAACCAATCTGCTACAGTCCTTTGACCAGAGTTTGCTATTGGAGTACTTGAAATTGGCCTAACCTTGGCCTTTCGTTTTGTATGTGGCATGTATGTGCCTACTTAATCCGGAAATGGAACTCTGGTCCAGAAAAGCAGAGGCTTAACTTACTTATGTCCAATAAAACTTCTCTTAGGGAGGTTACGGAGTTTCTGTTATAAGACAAATAGTCTACTTGCGGCTATTTAAACAATTATTCATTGGCAAATACAATTCTCCTTTCACCAAAATTTTATTATTGGTATTTTACCTGCGTATCCAGGCGGATCCGGTCGGAGCCGGTCAGAGCCGCGCGCCCCTTAGGCGCGCGGCTTCGGCAGCGTGCCGTCGGCAGCTATGCACCGTTAGTAAGTCAATTTATGTTTCCTTATCGGCCCCTCCTGTTGACGTTGCAGCTGGTGATTGGCTGTTCTGGATACCGTCGGGGCAGGCTCACGTCTACCCCTGGAAGTCCAATTTCGGTCACACAGTGAAGAGAGAAGACAAAAACTGTTTCAAGCAGGCAGCCGCAGGTAAAATTCAAGAAATACCTTCAGAGAGTCTCAGGTAATATCTCCTCACCTCAATTGATTTCACGAAAGGCAAGGCTTTATAATTCCTTATTGGCCCCTCCTGTTGACGTTGCAGCTGGTGATTGGCTGTTCTGGATACCGTCTGGGCAGGCTCGCGCCTACCCCCGGAAGTCCAATTTCGGTCACACAGCGAAGAGAGAAGACAAAAACTGTTTCAAGCAGGCAGCCGCAGGTAAAATTCAAGAAATACCTTCAGAGAGTCTCAAGTAATATCTCCTCACCTCCGCCTAAGTCACTTTTAAGGGGCAAAGGGGTACCAGGAGTGGCAAGAGTGCTTTAACAGTGGTGCAAAGCAGCAGCGAGAGTGCCAAAAACACACCACAGCTTCAAAAGAGAGCACCGATAACAGTTGCATGAACCCTCGAAGGCAGCACGACAGGCAAAGTGGCAAGCAAGTGGCATCAACATCATACAGCACAATGAAGGGGGAACATAGCAAGCAGAAAGGGTATCAGAAAAAAACACAAGGTGCCGATAAAAGGGACAAAGAAGCAGAAAGACTAGCATCAACACACTGAGGAACCATGATAGTGGCAAGAACACCACAAGGAGTAGAATTGTCTGGTGTATGACAGCAAGGCAGAGTGGCAGAAAGTTGATAGGTGTAAGACAGGCTGGCAAAGCTGAAGTAGTCTAGCAAACAACCTTCTCAGATAGAACCCAAGAAGAAAGTACACTGTGTGCTATGCTTGCTTAAGGTAGAAATACAGTAGACCCTTGACTTACAAACTCAATTGATTCCAGAGGGCTGGTTGTAACTCAAGTTGGTTGTAAATCAAGACTATTTTTTCCATAGGAAATAATGGAAATACTCCTAATGCGTTCCAAACTTCCCAAAAGCACCCCTTACCTAACCATCAGCTATATAATTGAAGCGTGACTGACATGCCACGAATGCACAGTAGAGAGCAGCTCTCACCGACATGCCACGCTTGGGCGGATGAGACCGCACTCACTGACATGCAATGCCTGTGCCATGAATGCGCAGAAGGAAGCAGCTCTGATTGCGTGGAAGAGAGCTCTGACCGATGTGCCACGAACATCCAGAGCTCTGACCGACGTGCCCCAAACATCTCGCTCATTTTAACGGGCCCATGAGCAGCTGTCACTGTGCGGAATAGACAGTTCTGGCTGGCACACCTCACCCATTTTAATGGGCTTAACGGTTTGTTTCTATAATAAAAATGGTTGTATAATGTCTGTAATTACCAGAAACACCAATAATTTCCTAGTGTACTCACCAAAAAGTTATAAAATGTGCCTAGCCTACCAAAACATCAATTTCACCTCCTCCACAATATATTTTTCTTATTTAGATTTATATTCCACTTTTCACAGCACTTCAAAGTGGATTACAGTCAGGTACTTGTAGGTATTTCCCTATCCCTAGAGGGCTTACAATCTAAGTTTGTATCTGAAGCAATGAAGGGTAAAGTGATTTGCTGAAGGTCACAAGGAGCAACAACACTACTCAAACCATGGTCTCCTGGTTTATAGGCCACTTCTCTAACCATTAGGCTACTCCTCTACTCTGCATATGTATTCTTTACCTGGATATCTGCATATGGACTCTTTACCTGGGTAACATCAAGCTAGGTTGAGAGAACATTGCACAAATCTCATCTTTGTGTGAGTTTCCTCACTCCGAAGGTCATCAAATCTTCACAAGAATGCACTGTTCTGTTCGTACATCACACTTTGCATGTCAAAGTGGCCCCTAACCCTACACTAATACACCTCACCTCGAGTAAACTAGGTGGGCCTCAAATAGGGGTATAAATACCTACCTAGTATAAGGGCATTATGGCTAGTTTCTCTCTCTTTCTCTCTCTCTCTCACTCCCCCTTCCCCTTCCCCTTCCCCTTCCCCTTCCCCCCCCCCCCCCAATGATATGTTTCATTCATGGGGATTGCTATTTTTTTCACAAACCCACAAATGCAACAAATAGGTCCCTATTTGTTGCATATTACACATTCATTGAAAACAAAGGCACATCCCTACTGTTTGTACCTCTTACTGTGTATGTAAAGCTTCCCCCCCCCACCACCACCTATCAAGGCCTCATCAACTATGCCGCAGTGCTAAGGCCTGACACACCCCATATCGATTGCTGAGGCTATGAGCTTGTCAGACTCCCCCCTGGCTTAGCACAGCAGCAGAATCAGCTTAAAACCGTGTCTGTCTATCTTTAGGGCATTGCGGCCTGGCCTGCTCCAGCACCAGTCTTCCGACCAGACATGCCCATGCTCCACTTGCCTCTGAGGTATGATGTGGATCCCAGAATCTGTAGAGGCTTTTTTAACCAGTGTCAGATGCAATTTGAGTTGCAGGCCCCATTATTCCCGACTGACTGAGTCAAGTTACCTCCATTCTCGCTTTGCAGAGAGGCACTGCCTTGGCCTGGGTGTCTTCCCTCTGTGAACTCGATGACTCACTCCTGGGGGCTCTGACTCAGTTTTTGCAATAGTTCCAACATGTTCTTGATGAGCCTGGCTGCACTATACCCAAGTCATGGAACCCTGGACTCAAGTGGCCACAGATTTTGGCTGTGACCGTCTTCTGTCAAGTAGAAATATCACCATATAGGAGGTTGTGGACAGGTTCTCTAAGATGGTGCATTTCTTTCCCCTTCCTAAACTTCTCTCTGTGCCTGAACTAGCTAAACTCATTATACAACACATCTTTCACCTTCATGGGCTATTCCTTCATATCCTCTCAGAAAAAGGAGTTCAATTCACTGTCCGATACTGGAAAGTCTTGTGCCAAAAATTTGGAATCACTTTGGACTTCATCTCCACATACCACCCTCAGAGCAACGGACAAACTGAATGGGTGAATCAAAGTCTCCAGGCTTTCCTATGGGCTTGCGTGAATCTACATCAAGCCTCCCTCCTCCCATGGGCCGAGTTTGCTCATAACAATCATGGAAGTAGTTCCATAGGATCTTCACCCTTTTATGTAATCTTTGGGCACCACTCTTGAGTACCCAGACCTCTTCCTATCTCAGACAACTGTCCAATAGCCACCCTGATGGGACAGGAACTTCAAGAGCTGTGGATTAAAATTCACCTTCTGCTGGACAAGGTGGCAGAATGTTCTAAGAAGCAAGCAAACAAAAACTGCCCTCTGGTACCTCAGCTGTGCCCAGGAGACTTATTCTGGTTTAGCACCAGAAATCTGAGACTCAAAATGCCCTCTATGAAGTTCACTCTACAGTTCTTCAGACTCTTTCCTATTGATCACCAACTGAGCTCTGTAGATTACAAACTCAGACTACCAATGTCCTTAAGGGTCCACGACGTATTCCACATCTCCTGGCCAGGCATACCGCCCCTCCAGACTATCGGGAGATATGTGAGGTTTCACTGTAAAATATGAATACTGATGTCACAAGGGGGATGCTGATTTCATAGGATGGACACTGAATGTATATTTCAAAAGAAAATCAAGAGGAAGAACTTTTGACCAGAATGACAATACATGCCCAGCTTATCTGATCTGCCTATTTACTTAAGAGTCATAGCTTCTTTCCATTAAACATGAGCTGAACCCAGGATAGGGTCAAGTCACAGAGGCAAAAACAACTCACAGAAAAAGCTGAATAGCAGAGCAGCTCTGGTCAAAAGGTGACAGGACCAAGGTCAAACTCTTGTCCAGGGGTACCATGCAGCAGGATCAGTGACGCCCCCATAATGGAAAAGAGAAACTAGCATTCTGAAATGAAAAAATGACCCCATCCATCCCTCTGCTTGACTATGCATGAGTTGTTTACATATGTATGCCTTGGATGTTAAAAGCAGTAGGAAAGAGAAAGGAGTGGGGGTGACTGAAGATGACACCCAAGGCATTGTCCCCACGCCTTCCTGTAGCTAAACAGAAGAGCTCCGGTGTCCTGGAAGTCTAAACATAAGAGAGCCTTGCCTGTTACCCAGTGCCTGTGTCAAAGATGGCTTCTCTGTTCCAGGGATGATACAAGTCCCTTCATCTAGCTAACAACAGGGACCAAGACCACAAGCTCTCTTCACCAAAGACTGTCTCTGAGACCTCCAGCAAGAGACTGCTTCAGGGTGAAATGAAGGTAATTTTTTTTAAGTTGCAGGCCTAGTTAGCTAATTACATTTATTAATATACCCAAAGCAAGTTGAAGACTTGATATGTTTATATTTGCTAATGATGCAGAACTTTACTTAGTATAAACCGATGCTGAGCAACAACGATTTTAGAGATATGTATTGTTTATTTTATTCTATCTGCTAAACCTGAACAGTAGGGATGTGAATCGTTTTCCATATCGTCTTAACGATAGAAATCGTGTGGCAGGGCAAGAAAATCGTCTTAGGCACGATTTTTTAGTTAAAAAATCGTTAAAAATCGTTTTTTCCGATTAGTGCGCACTAACTGGGAGTTAGTGCGCACTAACTGAAAATGATACAATTTGACACTTTTCAGGTCAGTTAAGGTCAGTTTAGGAATGAATATGTATTCCTATTGGCTGCCCTCTTATTTATTCATGTTACCAAGTTTCCTACTGACAGTATATGGGGGATGGGAAATGGAAACAGTTGGTAGCTTGACAAAACAAGTAATGTGATCAGTCAATGTGACTAGAACTTGTGCCCTAACCCTGATACCAGGGGTATTGTGATCTTCCTGCACACAGTGCCCTATCCCTATTAATACCAGGAGTGTTGTGATCTTCCTGCACACAGTGCCCTATCCCTAATACCAGGGGTGTTGTGAACTTCCTGCACACAGTGCCCTATTCCTGATACTGGGGGTGTTGTGATCTTCCTGCACACAGTGCCCTATTCCTGATACCGGGGGTGTTGTGATCTTCTTGCACACATCCCGATATCAGGGATAGGGCACTGCGTGCAGGAAGATCACAACACTCCTGGTATTAATAGGGATAGGGCACTGCATGCAGGAAGATCACAACACTCCTGGTATTAATAGGGATAGGGCATTGCATGCAGGAAGATCACAACACCCCTGATATCAGGGATAGGGCACTGTGTGCAGGAAGATCACAATACCCCGGAGGAGTGAGGGTCAGGCAGCTCCCCCCTGTCTGTGAAGCCAGCCTCTCACTAGTAATGCAGGGAGGGAGCTGTCTCAGACTTCACCATCCTCCCCCCCCCCCCTTACCCACACACCATTCACTAGCTGGGACATGGGGGAAGTCAGGAGTGAGGGACAGGCAGCTCCCCCCTGTCTGTGAAGCCAGCCTCTCACTAGTAATGCAGGGAGGGAGCTGTCTCAGACTTCACCATCCTCCCCCCCCCCCCCCTCACCCACACACCATTCACTAGCTGGGACATGGGGGAAGTCAGGAGTGAGGGTCAGGCAGCTCCCCCCTGTCTGTGAAGCCAGCCTCTCACTAGTAATGCAGGGAGGGAGCTGTCTCAGACTTCACCATCCTCCCCCCCCCCTCACCCACACACCATTCACTAGCTGGGACATGGGGGAAGTCAGGAGTGAGGGTCAGGCAGCTCCCCCCTGTCTGTGAAGCCAGCCTCTCACTAGTAATGCAGGGAGGGAGCTGTCTCAGACTGGTATCAGGGTTAGGGCACTGTGTGCAGGAAGATCACAACACTCCTGGTATTAATAGGGATAGGGCACTGTAAGAGATGACTGTAGTAGATTGAATAAAGATCTGATGTTTCTGCTCTCCTCACACCAAACAAAAACAACACACAAGCAGAGAAGCCCTTCTTACAAAGCTGAGCTAGTGAGTTAAGTAGGAGGAAAAGTAAACATACTGGTGCCAGTGTGGCTACTTAAAAAATACACTTACCAACAATCAATTACATATATTTGAACTGTGTACAGTTCCAGCCAGGACCACCTTTCTAAAATGCACAGTGATTGGCAAATTCAACATGCACTAGCATTTCAGGTGCCTGCTAACAAAAATAATAAACAAACAAGTTCTAGTCACGTGAGTGCTGATCATTACATTACTTTTTTTGTCAAGCTTCCAACTGTTTCCATTTCACATCCCCCCAACCATATTGGTAACATCAATAGATAAGAGCACAGCCAGCCAATAGGAATACATACATACATATTCATTCCTAAGTGACCTTTACTGACCTGGGAAGTGTGAACACTTTGTTTCATTTTCTGTTGGTGTTCGTTAGTTTCCAGTTCCATTTCTCATCCCCCCAACCATCACCTCAGTGGTAACCTTGGTAACATCAATAGATAAGAGGGCAGCCAGCCAATAGGAACACATATTCATTCCTAACTGACCTTCAGTGACCTGGAAAGTGTTTATTTGTATCATTTTCAGTTAGTGCGCACTAAATCGAGTTAGTGCGCACTAACGGGGAGTTAGTGCGCACTAACTCGAGTTAGTGCGCACTAACACGATTTAACGATTTTTAACGATAAATCATTAGAATTTCTATTGTATCGTGTTCTATAACGATTTAAGACGATATAAACATTATCGGACGATAATTTTAATCGTTGAAAAACGATTCACATCCCTACTGAACAGTCTGACAAATAAAAGTCTGATTATGTGGAAAAACCCGTGGCCTTTTCTGAGCTATTTGGATTGTATGTATAGGAAGTGATCGAGGTAATTGTCTGTAGCAAAACCCATCCCGATAAGTGTGGGTGAGGAGGAAAGGAATGTATAGTATCAGACAGGTTATAGAACACCCCTTATACTGCTTACAAAGTTACTGAAATTGAGGCAGAGGAAGACACTCAATTTGAAGTCTAGGAAATCTTAGACTCTTGAAGAGTTTGTAACCAGTTGCAGTACGTTATTGCCTGGAAAAACTACGGCCAGAAGGAAAACTCGTAAAAACCAGCTTCTAAATTTCAGTCCCTCCAACTAGTACAGGACTTTCACTGAAGATTTCCTAAGAAGACCAAACTTAGATGACTGGGGAGGGGGCTTTGGGGGGGGGGGTTATTGTTACTTTTGTCTGCCTTCATGATGTCCCCACAAGCTGCCGCATTTACCCCTGATGCCCCAAAATTCCAGGATTCCTCTCTCTGGCAAGACCCTGTTGGACCTCGCAGATTTGGCAAGACATGGCCAGGCCCACTGCATCTGGTCTTCCCTCTAGGTGCATGCCTTCCCGAGATCACCAGATTTAAAGGTGCCACGACATGAAAAGGCCATGGCTCTCTTAGATGACATCACTGACACTGCCCTATAAAAGGACACAGGACACTAATACTTCACCTCAGCAATGGGTCTCGTGCATTCCTTGCAGTGTATATGGCCAGTATTCCTGTGCCTCATCTTGTCTTCCAGTTCAGCCTTGCCTCGTAATTCCAGTCCATCCTTGCCTCGTCTCAACTTCCAGTACAGCCTCATCCAGCCTTGCCTTGCCTCACCTTCCAGCCCAGTCTATCCAGCCTGCCTTACTCATTCTCATCATTCGTTTTTCCTGAGGGTCCATGTTTCCCTTCAGATCTTGCCACTTCAGATCTTGACTTCTTGCCTGGAACTGACAATGATTGCATGCTGCTTTGATGTGATCTCTAGTCTGGACCTGACTATGATTGCCTGTCATCTGGACCTCACCTGTAGCCTAGACCTGACTACTCTTGTTTGCTGCCTGCCCCGACCTTTGCTCTCCTTTGACTTCTGTAAGCCTGCTGTCTACTTTGTCTCTGGTGTGCCTCTAGACTCTAACTACCACCTCTACCCTAGGTCCTGCTCAAACTTGCTGGCTGCCAGAATCCAGAGGCTCAACCTGCAGAGGAGCAGCTGGTAAAAGTGATGCTTAAGACTGTCCCATTACAGGGCACGTTCATCAGCTGCAATTCTAAGCCTTGGGGGCACGGCCTCAAGGCTGTGTGAACTATGCCACTGTGGTAAGGGCTTACACCTCATAACCATTACACTTGTGATGCAGGAAACCAAAACATGTTTGTGTGGGAATTTCTTCTAACTAAGGGGGTCATTTATCAAAGTGCTATATGGTGTTTTTGCATGTGTTAAGCACCTTATATGTGTAATATGGCTTTATTGTGCAAATAGTGTTTTAAGCTGAGTGAGTGAGAGAGACTAGCCATAATGCCTGCATACTATGTAGGTATTTATATCTCTATAGGAGGCCCACCTAGTAGCTCGAGGTGAGATTTAGGTATTAGTGTAGGGGTTAGGGGCCACTTTGGCATTCAAAGTGAGACGAATGAACAGAACAGTGGTCTCTTGTGAAGATTTGATGACCTTCGGAATGAGGAAACTCACACAGAGATGAGTTTTGTGCAATGTTCTCTCAACCAGTATCAAGCTAGGTTGAAAAAACATTGCACAAAAAAAAAAAAAAATAAATAAAAATAAAATAAATAAATTTCATCTTTGTGTGAGTTCCCTCACTCTGAAGGTTATCAAATCTTCACAAGAGAGCACTGTTCTGTTCGTACATCTCATTTTGAATGTCAAAGTGGCCCCTAACCCCTATACTAATACCTAAACCTCACCTCGAGTTACTAGGTGGGCCTCCTATAGAGATATAAATACCTACCTAGTATGAGGGTATTATGGACCCCCAGTGGTTGTACATAGGAAATGCAACAATTCTGGTACTTATCACAAAGTGCAAAAAAGTTATTGAAGTTTGCACTAACAGGCCAATGCAGGAAAGTGCACTCAGGCCAAGCACACCATTTTTACCCCTTATACAGTAAAGGGTAATAGCACATGGAAAACATGCATCCAACTCCCCCAAAACTAATAGCACCCACAACATGCAAATGCATGTTGATGAGCCTATTAGTTAGTCCCACACGATACAGAAAGTAAAATGTGCAGCCAAGCTGCACATTTTACTTTTACTTTCAGAAATTAACGCCTGCCAAAAGCAGGCATTAATTTCAGCCAGCAAAGGGAAAGTGTACAGAAAAGCAGAAAAAACTGCTTTTCTGTACACCCTCCAACTTAATATCATAGCGATATTAAGTCAGAGGCCCCAAAGATTAAAAAAAAAATTCTGCCCATGGGTTGGAAAACGGACACTCAATTTTTCCAGAGTCCATTTTACGAACCCTTGGCTGTTAGCGGGTTCGACAACCGACACCGGTAAAATTAAGCGTCGGCTGTCAAATCCACTGACAGCCGCCGCTTCTGTCAAAAAGGAGGCGCTAGGAACACGCTAGTGTCCCTAGTGCCACGCTAGTGTCCCTAGTGCCTTCTTTTTACTGCGGGCCCTAATTTGCATACCTGGGCTTCCTGAATAACACGCCCAGGAGAGTGGCCTGGACGAGCGCCGGGAGAGCGAGTGCTCGCCGGCTGTCCCGCAAAGTTTTATTGCACACTTTGCAATAAATTGCCTATTACCATAAAACACACCCTTTTTCCTATCACATGCAAAATTTAGTGCATTTTGATAAATCTAGGCCTAAGGGAAGTGACTTCAATGATTATTATATGATTTGCATATAACTGTGTGATAATTTTTATCACACAGGGCACATATGAGTATTATTTTCCCTAAAAACAATTTGGGACTATGATTTCATCCCAATGGTTTTCTCTGTAGATGCAGACCACAGACTTTTTCCAAGTATGACTGTCCCTCTCTGTTAACAATTTAAATTTAAAAAAAGCTGAGGTACTAGTTGGGTTTTTTTTGTTTTAATTTCCAATAAAAGGTATCACAACCTGTAAAAAATCCAGTTATCTCCAGGACTAATACAACTCTGTGCCATAGTTTACTTTAGTGTCAGAGATAGAAATCTCATCAACCTTGAACAGTCTTTAAATGCGTGTGGTAGTAAAATCATCAGCAAATTCTGGTGTCCTTTCTAATGCTGCTGTATTTCATCTTGACTGAAGACAGCTTTGCTTGATATCAGGAAAGTTATTTTTAAATCCTGTAACTTGCCAAGAATTCTCTTTAAAGGATCACTTTTTGTGTGACTCATTACCCTTGGCTTTCATTTGTCACAGCAGCCGAGTACTCTAGCTTTTCAGTTCCCAGTGGCCATTATCTCTGTTTGCTAACAGCTAAATGGCTGCTGCGTAACATGCTATTTTGGCCTTAGTTGAACAGAGACAGATCTTTTAAGATACAAAGCAGGTTTCTTTAATGAGAATATGCTCATAGTAAGGGAAAAAAAAGAATGCACTGGTGTTGATGACTTGTAAATTATCCCTTCATGGAATTCTGATTCAGCAAAAGTTATTTGTATTCAGACACCATAGTGTTATTATTCTGAAGAATATATTGAAATATTTAATGATATTTTCCCCTTAGGAAAGTTGCTGATGTACTCCTGACACAATATATTTTACTTTATTCTATTCACTCCAGCCACATGGTGCAATGATGTTCTTTAGTAAGACTGCCAAAAGCACATCTTTTTGTATATTGTCCTTACTAATAACTAGAGCTTTAATGAGCTTTGTCCAGTATGCAAGCTAACATATAATATAAAAATACTAAAACTATGTTCAACTCACCTAAATAAGCAATACTAATCACTATAAATGTGAATTGCCATTAAATAAAATGCAATACAACTATTTGAGAAATTATTACTGCTGTTTTTTCTCTTGCATAGCTTTGATTTAGAGTTGTAAGCCAAAAAAAGGGAGTTATTTTCCAACTCCTCGAAAACACAATAATGCAATGCTAATTTGGAAAAGGGGGAAGTGTTAGGGGCAGGATGTTTGTCAAAGTGGGTGAGAGAGAGAGAGAGAGAGAACCCAGCTATAAGGCCCTTCTAGTAGTTAGGTATTTATATCTCTATAGGAGGCCCACCTGGTTACTCGAGGTGATGTTTAGTGACGGGTTAGGGGCCACTTTAACATACAGAGTGAAATGCACAAACAGAACAGTGCACTCTTGTGAAGATTTGATGAACTTCAATTATCTTTGTGTGAGTTTCCTCACTCCGAAGGTCATCAAATCTTCACAAGAGTGCACTGTTCTGTTCATACGTCTCACTGCATGTCAAAGTGGCCCCTAACCCCTACACTACTACCTAAACCTCACCTCGAGTGAATAGGTGGGCCTCCTATAGAGATATAAATACCTAACTACTACAAAGGCCTTATACATAGACTTGTTCTCTCTCACTCACTCACTCTCTCTCAGAATTGCAACAATTGTGGTATTACCACAAAGTGTGATAAAATTATCTGAAGTAATACCTATGCAAAGCAGTAAGATAGAACACATTGTGATAAATAGGTTGTTACCATAAAACACACCCCTCTTCCTATCACATGTGATAGTTTGATGAATCCATCCCCAATTATTAAAATAATTGACACAGCTTTGACCCAGTTCAGAACTCATACTGATTTCTTTTTTTTTTTTTAATTTGTATAGATTTATGTGAATATTTGTAGCCCCAAAGATTTAAAAAATAAATCTGCAAGTATTTATCTCATAACTGTTGTGCTTCCTGGCCATGTACTCTCCGCAGCCGGGCCTGCTCACCTCTCTCGGCCGTCCACGAGCACAGGCCTCCCTTCCTCTGTCAGTCCCGGCCATCCCCGTCACTCTCCTCTACCTGCATTGGCTCCGGCAGCATCAAAGGCCTCATAGCGGAGCTCCCGCCAGGGCTCCACGTCCAGCGTCTCCTCGGCTCCACCCCTAGGCGCGCACACAGCCAGTGTCATGATATTTAAAGGGCCAAGCGCAGGAAACTAGGACCTGATGCTCCCCGATGACGTATCCATTCCCCAGTATATAAGGCAGGGCTCAGACCCATGATCCCTGCCTTGGCAATTGGGTCGATCACATTGTGATAGCAAGTTTGCCTTCCTTTTCCAGTGTCTTATTCCAGTCTTCTGTTCCAGTGTCTTGTTCCAGTCTTCTGTTCCAGTGTCTTGTTCCAGTCTCCTCCTGTTCCAGCGTCCTCCTATTCCAGCGTCCTCCTGTTCCAGAATCCTCCTGTTCTTTCATCTCTCCAGGTAGTACCATTCGGACTGTCTTTTCGGTACTGACCTCTGCCTATTACTTTGACTATGTTTGATCACCGCCTGGATTTGACCTTTGCCTTCTTCCTCGACCACGTCTGAACACTGCCCGGAGCTGACCTCTGCTTGTCCATTGACCATGTCTGCATGCTGCCTGGAACTGACCTCTGCCTGTCCACTGACTATGTCTGCATGCTGCCTGGAACTGACCTCTGCATGACCACTGACCACATCTGACCTCTGCCTGGAACCTGACCTTTGCCTGACTGACCATCCATGGACTGACCACTGGTATTGACCCCTGCTTTGGCTGACCATGCTATCCTGGACTATGGCCTTGATCCTCGCTCTTCCTTCAGAGACTCTGTTCTGGCCTTCTCTGGCTCCTGGACTCCCTAATTCTTAACATCAACTGAGCACCCTGGTTCATGGTGGGCACACCCCTGAACTTTATCTCTCAGAGATCCTGCGAGGCTCACCTAAGATCAGGCAGCCCAGGTAACCAAGAGCTCAACCTGAGGGAACCCCGGGTTGCTATTGGTGAAGCTCAAGCTAGCCTCTGTCTCCTCCTGTGCTCCACCTCTTGGTGGCAAGCGCTCTCTGGGTCCAACCAGGGAGCCTACCAATCCTGCACAAGGCCAAGGGTCCCGGCGCAACAATAACTGGGGCAAGATGACCCAAAAAGGGCCATCATGGAGAGTCTAGTCAAGCTGCAAATAGCCCACAAATATCTGAGTAGAGTTACAAATGAATGAGGTTTAACTGAACCAAATTGTAGGGATGTGCAGCCAAAAAGTTTTCGTTGCATTCGTGATACGTATTCGTGGATGGTCGATTCTGTTTCATTCGGAAGTATGGAGAATTCCATACTTTGTCAATCTGTCAATACGTTTCCCGGTTCCCATGAAAGTCAATGGGAAAAGGATTTCCTAAATAAAAATTTAAACCCCCCCACCCTCCTGACCCCCCCAAGACTTACCAAAACTCCCGGGTGGTCCAGCGGGGAGTCCAGAAGCCATCCCTGCACTCGTTTGCCGGTTCATTATGGCGCCGATAGCCTGTGTCACAGGGACTACCAGTGCCATTGGTCAGCCCCTGTCACATGGTCACTGGCGCCATCTTGTGCTCCTACCATGTGACAGGGGCTGACCAATGGCACCGGTAGCCCCTGTGACATAGTATGGGCAAAGGCTATCCGCGCCATTTTGAGTCCTGGCATCGGAAGGCCGGTGTGCAGAAGGTCGCTCCGGGACCCCCGTTGGACCTACAGGGACTTTTGGCCAGCTTGGGGAGGGGCCTCCTGACCCCCACAAGACTTGCCAAAAGTCCAGCGGGGGTCCGGGAGCGACCTTCTGCACGCCGGCCGTTCGATGCCAATACTCAAAATGGCGCCAATCGCCTTTGCCCTCACTATGTCACACATAGTGAGGGCAAAGGTGATCGGCGCCATTTTGATTCCCGGACACTCAAAATGATTCCCGGACCCTCAAAATGGCGCCGATCGCCTTTGCCCTCACTATGTCACAGGGGCTACCGGTGCCATTGGTCAGCCCCTGTCACATGGTAGGAGCACAAGATGTCACACTATGTCACAAAGGCGATCAACGCCATTTTGAGGGTCCGGGAATCATTTTGAGGGTCCGGGAATCAAAATGGCGCCGATCGCCTTTGCCCTCACTATGTCACACATAGTGAGGGCAAAGGCGATCGACGCCATTTTGAGTATTGGCATCGGACGGCCTGCATGCAGGAGGTCGCTCCCGGACCCCCGCTGGACTTTTGGCAAGTCTTGTGGGGGTCAGGAGGCCCCCCCAAGCTGGCCAAACGTCCCTGTGGGTCCAACGGGGGTCCCGGAGCGACCTCCTGCACGCCGGCCATCTGATGCCAGAACTCAAAATGGCGCCGATAGCCTTTGCCCATACTATGTCACAGGGGCTACCGGTGCCATTGGTCAGCCCCTTTCACATGGTAGGAGCACAAGATGGTGCCGGTGACTATGTGACAGGGGCTGACCAATTGCACCGGTAGCCCCTGTGACACAGGTTATCGGCGCCATAATGAACCGGCAAACGAGTGCAGGGATGGCTTCTGGACTCCCCGCTGGACCACCAGGGAGTTTTGGTAAGTCTTGGGGGGGTCAGGAGGGTGGGGGGTTTAAATTTTTATTTAGGAGGCCGAATAAAACAGAAATCTGTTTAATACGTGCGGAGTCGCGATGCGTTTCGCCTCCCCACGTATTTAACAGATAGCAAAAAATAAGTTGCGGATTACAAATACGTGGAAAACGGATGCACATACCTACCAAATTGTGGGCTCTCCTGATTCAACTCTGATTATCCAAATCCCATCCCCTTGGAATGAATCCATATCAGTTCACCAATGCTTGGATTTTTTTTTTTTTATTTATAGTTTATTAAATTTCTTCAACATTTATACAAATGCAAAAAAGAAATAAGAAAATATTGATTCACGTCAATAGTATAAACAAAAAAATACTTTACCCCTTATTATCATGCAAATTCAATAACTAGCCTACTTAATGGGGAGCCTTAACAGGAAAATTTCTAAAGGAAAAAAAACATTCATAATATACATGAATATACTAGGAGAAAGCCATTATTTATCCAGTTATTCCCCGCTATAGGGGAGGCGGTCTACTATGCCTATCCACCCTTATCTACAAGAAAAGATTCCAAATGAGGTGGTTCCAGAAATACAAATTTATTCTTTTGATAAGTGATTAAACACTTACATGGGAATTTGAGATAAAAGGTAGCCCCTAATGACAACACTCTCTGTCTCAAATTCAGAAACTGTTTCTGCCTCAACTGGGTGTCTTTGGAAACATCCGGAAAAATTTGAATTTTCTGACCACAGAACATAACTTCCTTGTTTCTGAAGTAATTCTAGAGAACAATATTTTTCTCATTCTCCAAGCTAAACATCACTAACAAAGTGGCTCTTGTTTGAATGTCATCCCTAGAGGTCTCAAGAAAAGCAGTTAAATTAGGACTAACTGGTGACAAAATATCAATCCCTCCTTCAGGGGTTGATGCATCTCTTTTCTTAACAGGTAAATAATACATCATGGAAATAATTAACTCCTTTGTTATACCCAGAATTTCTTTAACATACTTATTAAATAATTCTTGAGCCGATAACAATCTAATACATGGAAAATTCAAGAACCTTAAATTTTTCCTCCTTAAAACATTTTCAAAACCCTCTAATTTTTTATAAATAATTAAAGAGTCCTTTATGGATGCAGCACTAGTAGCTTGTAACGTTGCAACTTGAGAAGAGTTTGACTCACTCAGAGTCTCCAAATGATTGATCCTTTTACTATGATCCTCCAAACTTTTCTTAGTTTCCGCAGCCAAATTGGTGGACTGAGCCATGGTTAAGGATAGCATCCTTTCCATTTTAATGACCACCTTCCACACATCTACCAGGGTGATGTTATCTGGTGGGACTACTTCATCAATTAATTCAGACAAATTACTAGGCAACTCATTTCCTCTCAGATTAATAGAAGAAGACCCATTCTGCAACCCTGGTGTTCAAACTCTGGGATCCGGCGATGTTAATGCCGCTATTTTGGGGTCAGAATCTCTACTGGCCCCATTATCCCCAGAGGATACATCGGGGAACTGGTTAGCGGCGGGACTGACAGAGGCACCCGAGGAGAAAGAGATGTCCAGAATGACCTCTCTGATGGTCTGACTTACCCTCCTAATGAGGTGTTGGTCCATCGGTCCGGTTACCTCTCTTCTAGTTGGTGTCGAGATCGCCATCCTAGCCTTCCTCTTTTTTCCCATTCAAGTTTTTGCTCTACCCAAAGAGTGAGATCTTAATTACAAAACTCTCCCAGGGGCGCGCCCCTTTGGCGCGTGGCTTCGCTGCGCCAGCGGCTGTGCACCGCTGTCCTCCAGTTTAAATAGGAGCCAGCGGCGCTTAGATGTTGTCACAGGTAGGCGGGGCTGGTCTCCGTTCCTCCAACGCAGCGTCCCTCTTGGCCGGGCAGCCCTCAACGCGCTGAAGGTCTCACAGAGCGTCTCTCCTCGGATACAGCTCCCACCTTTACACCGCTGTCCTCCAGTTTAAATAGGAGCCAGCGGCGCTTAGATGTCATCACAGGTAGGCGGGGCTGGTCTCCGTTCCTCTGTCGCAGCGTCCCTCTCGGCCAGGCAGCCCTCAATGCGCTGAAGGTCTCACAGCGCGTCTCTCCTCGGATACGGCTCCCTCAATGCTTGGATTTAATTGTACAGAACTGGCAAATGCATATTTGAATGCCAGGGACAGAAGAAAAACTGAATGTAGTCAGAAAGCTGAGAAATGTGATTTCAGGAAAGGATCCTCATGTTGCTTGTACAATGATAACGAGTGCTTTTTCGGGATGCCCTGAAACAATACCCTTCATACATAGTTAGATTAAAGACAGGATCAAATTACAACAGTGCAGGAACTCTGGGGCAGATATTAAAAAAAAGTTGAGCCTCTTAATTTAGGCTTCTAAATTAGGTGCCTAACCAGGTCATTTATGATTTCGCTATAGGGCCTTAACATGAGCGATAACAGCCTAACATGCACGATAACGCCCTAATGTGCACGATAAATACTGCAACGTAATTGTTTATGCAAATATACAATTGGGTATGCAAGTGGGAAAAGAGTGGGAGGAGTAAATGCAAAAGAGGTTCTTCTATTTCTTCTCATGGCCAATTAATGCACAGTAATGCAAGAAGTAACAACAGAAATAACTACACCTATGTTTTATGGCAGTGCGGGGGAAAAATATTTTATTGCCATATTTGGCCATTACCGCCATTCGTGGTTATTACTGCGTGCAATAATTTTGGTCTTTACTGCAAACACACCTACCAGGCCCTCTTGGACCAATAAAAACAGCTGAGCCTACTTGGGTGCTTCCTAGATCCATTGTGTTTGTGGAAGTGTACTTATGAGAAGATACTGGATGCTTGAGGGGGATCACCACAGACATTAACAAGAAGAGGAAGAAGAAGACCAACAAGAACAACCAGAACATGAAAGGGAATATCCAGCCCCATCTCAGGAAGTCCCAGCACCTCAGCATGAGCCACTGGCCCCACAGGAAGAGCGTCGGGGCCCACAACAGCATTTGCCACACAGGCTGCCATGGCACAGGAAATGCAGGGAGTGCATCTTCCCTCCATGAACTTCTTTGCTTGGCATGCCAGAATATAATATGGTAATCAGGTATTGCCTCACCTATTGGGCTATCATGGAATGATATGATAAAATCAGAGAGCATCTTGATCCAGTCATAGAATGGTTTCAAGCCATACCTGGCTTCACCAAACTATTGGCCACCCTGAATTTACTGGCATCTGGCTCCTTCCAAATTACAGTAGGGATAATTGGGAGAATGTCCCAAAGCACATTTTCCCACTGTCTGGGCCAGGCCATAATATCTGTATTCAACTGCCTTCAACACTACATAGTATTCCCTTGGGACAGGCAGCACTTGATGGATATCAAGAGAGCCTTTCATGTCATAGCACAATTTCCAAACATTGTGGGAGTTATCGATTACACTCACATGGCCATCATCCCACCCCGTAACAGGGAGGAGATCTACAACAACTGAAAGCTCTTTCACTTCATTAACATACAAGTGGTTTGTGGTGCACAACTGCACATCCTCGACGTCATAGCCAGGTACTTGGGATCTGCGCATGATTCCTTTATTCTTAGGCAATTGGGCCTCTTTGAAGATTTTGAGGATGGCCTCTACAGTGACAGTTGGCTTGTAGGTAAGACACATATTTCTTTTTTCTTTTTTTTGTAACATGTTTCTTGAATTTTCAAGAAATAAAGCAAACATAATTGCCTGGTAAATTGAGAGACAGAGTAACATATGAAATTTTGAACAGCACTAAACAGAAAAAACTCTAGCCCATCATCTATTTCATTCTTACAGTAGAAAAAACATATTAGGCCTTTAACAGAAGATCCAGGGAGCACCCCTTCTCCCTCTCTAGGTACTAACCAACCTTCCCCCTCCTCCCTCCCAACCCCTAAACAATCCCTTGAGGAAAGCTATAACAGTTCGAGAAAATGGTTAAAAAAGAGATTGTAAAAACCAACAACAATCGAACAATCTTCAAGGAGAGATGGATCCAATGGAGAAAAATGGGAAAAGAGCCATTCCCCACCTAAGAGGAAAGCAGATTAAAGAAAATCTAATAATAGTCTACCATCACCCTATTAACACCAGAGTGCTAGGAGATAGAAATGCCAAAAATGTACCCCATGTAAAAAGCATGACATGATAACATTAAGGACATCCCACCTTTGCAGAAAGATATTCAAAAGAAAACAGCTTCAACATCCGTTGAAACCATTGATTCTGTTGGGGGCCCTCTGGTCCCATCCAGTTAGATAGTATTACTTTTTTCCCCACCAACCCAACTTTCTTCAGGAAGGATTGGATTTCAGGGTGTAAACTTTTAAAATTTTTGGGAGCTATGCCAAATAACCAGAGATGGCGGTCATCAGATAATGTCATTCCTAAAATCTCACCACAGCTCTGCCGAACTTGAGTCTTTTACATCCAGTGTCATATGTATGATTTTTTTCCCTGCTGGTTAAAAGTTGTACATGTGCATCCGATGCAAAGAGCTCCCGTCTCTCTAAGAATGAGTCTGATCTCTGGAGGCTAGAGTGGCAGACCTGGAGGAGCTGAGGCAGACATAGAGGTATATAGATGAGACCTTCAGGGACATAGTAGCCAAGTCACAACTTGTGACTGGCAGCTCTGGTGCTGCCTTGGAGGAAGAAGGTCTCATCAGGGGCGGATTGACCTATCGGGGGATCGGACTTCCCCCGGTGGGCCGGTCACTCCTGTCACGTGATTTTTTTTTTTGTATTATAAAGTTTCCAACCAAAGTTTTAGGGGGCGCTGCGAGCAGTGGTATCCCGAGGGGAGCCAATGCCCCTGGGTGCAAGGAGGCTCATGCTGCCGCTGAGCAGCGACAGACAGATGGGCAGGGCCGTGGTGAGGCTCACGTCACCACGGCCCGAAGAAAAAGATCGCGTTTAATTGCGCCGATGCTCCTCCTTCCTGCCTGTGCGGCCCCAGAAGTAAACGTTGCCAGAGCCGTGTGGGCAGGAAGGAGGAGGAACTTCAGCGCAGGCAGAAGAGGAGCAGCGGTCGGAGAAGAGGAAGAGGCCCTGTAGCAGGGCCGCCACGGCCCAAGAAGATCAGGGCCGCTGCAGAGCCCATCCTGCGGTGACCCACGAAGAGGAGGCACAGAGGTGAGAGAGAGGCTGAGGGTCTGTAGAGTGTGTGTGTGCATGTATGAGATGAGTTGAGAAATTGTGTGTGGGAGTGAGGACCTGAATGTTTGCAGAGACAGCATGTGAGAGCCTCTGTGTGTGTGAGAGAGACAGCATGTGAGAGTGAGAGCCTGTGTGTATGAATGATTGTATGAGAGAGAGCATGAGCACTGAGACAAACTGAAAAACACACTGAGACAAACTGAAAAACACATGAGCACTGAGACAAACTGAAAAACAATGGAGACGAACCCCCACCTCAAACCTGAAAGACAAATTCAGAACACTACTACATAACTATACAACAGACCTCAACACAGCAAAGCGCAATTTCTACACATCAAGAATTCATGATTACCAATATAACCCGAGGACCCTCTTCGCCTATGTCAAAGACCTAACCAACCCCATCCAAAATGACAATAAGCCAAACTCCAGCAACATCTCAAGTGAAAAACTAGCACAATTCTTCAAGGACAAAGTTAACAACATCATCGCCAAAATTCCCCAAAACTACAACGACCCAGTTGACATCCCCCCTCCCATCCACACATGGTCACAATTCACACCCGTTGCTTCCACAGAAATCGAACCTATCATCAGAAAAACCAACCCTGCATCACACCCTCTAGACCCCATCCCCATCAAAACCCTAAAACTCATCAGAGAGATTATTGTCAAACCAATAACCTACATCATCAACTTATCCCTAGAACAAGGAATCTTCCCAGAAAAACTCAAAAACGCCATCATCAAACCAATCATCAAAAAACCTCAACTCGACAAATCCGACCCAGCAAATTACAGACCAGTCTCCAACCTCCCATTCCTAGCAAAAATCATCGAAAAAACAGTCAACAATCAACTCACAGAACACCTTGAAACCTATAATGTTCTACAGCCCGCACAACATGGTTTCAGAAAATTCTTCAGCACTGAAACCCTCCTCCTCTCTCTCACTGATACCATCCTTAGAGGACGCGACAAAGGCAAATCTTTCCTCCTGATACTTCTTGATATATCCGCCGCCTTTGACACCATCAATCACAGAACTCTCCTCACTAGACTTAAAGAAATTGGTCTCCAAGACACCACAATCAAATGGTTCAACTCCTACCTCTCAAACAGATCCTACATCGTCAAGACAAACTCATCTGAATCCTCTCAAGTGCCCCTCACTCATGGAGTCCCTCAAGGTTCTTCCCTATCCTCAACCCTATTTAACATTTACCTCATCCCACTATGCAAATACCTTTCAGAGGCAAACCTCACCTACTTCATCTATGCAGACGACATACAAATATTACTCCCCATAAACAAGTCCATTCAACTAACCATGGAAAAATGGAACAAACTCAGCTCAAATCTATCCCACTTGCTATCTCAATTATCTCTATGCCTCAACCAAGCCAAAACAGAAATCATTCACATCCACGATGACCGACCCTCTCTTCCACTCAAGTGCACCCCCTCCGACCACCCAGGAAGCACAACCAACCCGGGAGTGCCCCAAATCTCACCCACGCCGTCCACAAGAAACCTAGGCGTAACAATCGACAGCCATCTCAACTTTAAACGACACATCTCCAATACAATCAAGGATGGATTCTTCAAACTCCAGACTCTAAAAAAACTCAAACCCCTTCTCCAAGAGCACGATTTCCGAACAGTCCTTCAATCAATTATCTTCGCAAAACTTGATTACTGCAACTCCCTCCTCCTTGGCCTACCAGAAATTCACATCAAACCCCTCCAAGTGCTACAGAACGCTGCCGCCAGAATCATCACTAACAACAAAAAATCCTCACACATCACACCCACTCTCAAAGAACTCCACTGGCTACCCATTACCCAAAGAATCCAGTATAAAACCCTCACCCTCATGCACAAAAAAATAAACAACAACAACATGAACTGGCTAAACAACGGAATACAACCTTACCCTACTCAAAGAACTCTCAGATCCACCAACACTGGCCTCCTAGCCGTACCCAATCTCAAATCTGCACACCTCAACGTCACCCGCAAACGAGCCATAACAATTGCGGGCCCCTCCTTATGGAACTCCCTCCCCACCTGTCTCAGAAATGAACCTTCATTGCAAGTCTTCAAAAAACACCTCAAAACATGACTGTTCCTAAAAGCATTCCCACCTGACACGTAACCTACCCAAATTCAACTGCAACACACCACGCCCCCCTACACAAGCATCTCGCATCACCATCTTCCCCCCCTTGCACCACCTTCCCCCCTCCTATCCCCCCTATTCCCCCCTTCAACCCTCCCTGCCAACCTAACCTTAATATATCCTCATCAACAAGTCATTTATGTACATATGTTATATACTACATCAAATGTTCAACGTAATCCTGTTATTCCTGTTATAATTTGTATAATTGTTATATTTATTACAATGTTACAATTTATTATTTTTATTACAATGTTATAATGTAAAATAGGGCTGTTACTACCCTATTCTTTGAGTTATCTGGAAACCGATGTGATATCTCGATCGAACGTCGGTATATAAAATAAATAAATAAATAAATAAATAAATAAATGTGACAGTGAGAGCCTGTGCTTGAGCAAGACAGCTTGTGGGAGTGAGAGAGAGCCTGTGTGTGTGAGTCAGGCAGCATGTGCCAGTGAGAGACTGTGTGTATGAATGATTGTATGAGAGAAAGAGCATGTGACAGTGAGAGTCTGTGTGTGTGTATGAATGATTGTATGAGAGACAGCATGTGACAGTGAGAGCCTGTGTGTATGAATGATTGTATGAGACACAGCATGTGACAGTGAGAGGCTGTGTGTATGTGTGTGTGTGAGAGAGAGAGAGAGAAAGCATGTGAGAATGAGAACCTGAGTGTGTGTTTTAGGGAAGAAGATGGAGAGAAAATAAATAGAAAAAAAGACAATATAAAAGGAATTGGCAAAAAAATAAGAAAGGGAAGGTGGAAAAAAAAAACCTGTGACCAACCGATTAGAAAACTAAGATCAGCCAGCAAAGGTAAAAAACAAATAAATTACTTTTTAGTGATTGGCACATGTAATCTTTGGGAATGTGCAAGAATAGCACTTTCTCTATGCGGATCTCACAATGTACGAGATCAGCATGGAGAAAGTGGAAGCCCACGGGGCCTGCACAGAGGAGGCAGCAGAATGGGCTTCATTGTCAGTAGCAGCAATTGGCACCTCCCCAATAGCCATGCGGCAGCAGTGACAGTGGCAGCAGAGGAATGAGAGAGGTTCCGAGGTTGTTGGCAAAAGAAAGAGAGGGGGGGTCTGCCTTTAGTGTGTACATGTGTTTGAATGGGACTCTGCCTGGGGGTGTATGTGTGTGAATGCATAGGTGCCTGCCTGGGGGTCTGTGTGTGAGAATGAATGTGTGCATGCCTGGGGGATTGGGAGGGAGTGGTGTGAAAATGAATGGGAGCCTGCCTGGGGGTCAGTGTGTGTGTGTGTGTGTGTGTGTGTATGTGAGTATGAGAGCATGAGTGTGTATGAGAAAATCCAAGGGAGTAAGAGTTTGTGTGTGTGTGTGTGTGTGTGTGTGTGTGGAGGGGGAGTGTCTTAGAGCCTGAGAGTGTGTCAGTGTCAGTGAGAGCAAGAAGTTATGGTGGGTATAAGAGCATGAATGTGTATGTATGTGACAGTGTATGTGTGAGAGAGAATGGGCATGTGAGTATTTGTGAGAGAGAAAGGATAACCTCCTAATCCTCAACAATATCAGGGTGACTGGAAATAAAGAGCTCCCACAGAAGGGGACAGCAGGGGCTTTTTAAAATCCTTATTAGTTTTAATTATTGAATGTTATTTGATATATGTGCTGTTTTGAAATATTTTATTAGTGTTTGGGACATTGTAAAAAATGTATATGATTTTAATTAATAGAAATTATATTTATCAGTAGTTTTAAAATATTCTTTTATTATGGTTTTACTATTATAACTGATGCTTTATGTTTCTTGATTTTATTTGATTTATGAGGAATGGTGGTTCTATTTTTCTATTGTTAATACATGGAGTCTGGCTTCTTGGAGTTTCCATTTCAGTTTTTGTCATTTGTGCTACTTCATTTTGTATTCTGTATTTGGTGAGAGTTTGTGTTCTGCATGCAAAGACTGAGATGAAGCATTCTTTTAGCATGTGGTTTCCCTGTAGGGATCTGTAGTAGCTTGGCCTGTTCTGTTTTCCTGATAGGAGGTGTATTGATATTTTAGATTCTGGTGTAAAATTTGTGGTATTCTTTTTCATAGGTGGGGTTGTTATTCTTTGAGTGTTGGCAAATAGTACTGTGTTGATATGGGAGGACCATACCGAAATATAGGGGTGTGTACATATAAATATATATATATAAATCATATGTAAATTATATATGTAAATTATATTGTATATGTAATTGGGTACCCATGGGCCAGTATAGAGAAAAATCCCCCGGGCCACTATTTCCCACAATCCGCCCCTGGGTCTCATAATCAGAGAGCATCAACCTGGTGCAGCAGGAAAGGATCCTGTGGCAAAGACCTGCCCTCCAGGTGGTGCATTGTCCTTTCGCACCGAGGATGTGTCTCCCAGGCAAATGCCCAGGAGGGAACGGATAGGGGATTATGATACAATAGCAAGATATAAGATATGAGAGCCCCCTGAAAACAATAACGATTTAAAACAAAAAAAAGGTAGGGCCAGGAGACCCAATAGAATGCTTTTTCAAAGTCAAATCCAGTAGCTAAGGCTAGGGTATTATGTTATTGGCAGAAATATATAGCTGACAGCAATTTAATAATATTTATACAGGTGGCCCTCCCCTTCACAAACCCAGCCTGGTATTCAGAAATGAGCTGGTAAAAAATGACTCCCAGCCTATCTGCCAGCACTTTCACCAAAATTTTTAAAACACAATTGAGAAGTGATATGGGCTTGTAAGAGGCTGGGGCTAGGGTGTCCTTCCCAGGTTTAGGTAAAACAATGATATGAGCCTTATTAAACTCAGGTGCAAAAGAGTTCTGCTGAAGGGTATTATCATAAAAAGAAGATAAAAGCCCAACCAAATATGATTTTAACATTTTGTAAAAATCATAGGAAAACCCATCCAGTCCTGGAGATTTTCCAGATTTACTGGTCATAATTACATTTAAAATTTCAAAACTTTGAATGGGCTTATTTAGAAAAAGAAGTTGGGACTCACAATTTTGGTAAGGTTATATTCTGGAAGAACTCATCTTCCTCTGGTCGACCCCCAGAGACATCGTCTAGATGTGGTTACGCTCGATTTTTCAAAAGTTTCTATGGGCTGGGCGCCCAACCCGGCGGCTGTCCCGGAGGCCCGCGCTGGTGCGACGGGCACGGACTCAGCAGCTTCCCTTGATACTGCCGCCGTGGGTCGCCGCCGCGGGTGAGGGCCTCTGTTGTGTTCCACGTCCAGGGCCGCGGAACACAACAGAGGGGAGGGTGGGGAGGAGTGGGGATGGATGTTTGGTGATGTTACTGGGATGCATGGGTAGTGAGTCTGATGGCCTCGGTTGCTGGTGTCTGTTTAGTATGGGGAACTTGGAGGGTGGGGTTCATAGAAGCCAATGGAAAAGGAGGGATGCATCAAGTAACTCCATATCTCTGAAGTTTTGTATCTTTTCTTATTTTGTCTCGATGGACTGTTGTGATCACATTTGATGTTGCCTGTCTCCGAAATAAAACGTATTTTGCAAAAAAAAAAAAAAAAGCATCATAAAAGGTCTTGAAAACATCACAAATTTTCACTTTTTTTGAAACTATCCAACCCTGCACCATTTTCATTCGATCTATGAATGTCTTCTATCTGTGGGATCGGACCAGGTTGGCTAGATGTTTGCCAGCCTTGTTGCCAAAGCGAAAGAAGTTATGCTTAGACACCTGTAAAACTCTATGCGCTCTGTGGTGAAGACATATGTTTAATTCATAGGGATGTGAATCGTTTTTTGACGATTTAAAATATCATCCGATATATTTTAAATCGTCAAAAATCGTTAGTGGCGATATTTCATAGGAATTCCCCCGATTTATCGTCAAAAATCGTAAATCGGGGGAAGGGGGGAGGGGGGGAGGGGGGGGAGGGGAGGGGGAGGGCGGGAAAACCGGCACACTAAAACATCCCTAAAACCCACCCCGACTCTTTAAAATAAATCCCCCATCCTCCCGAACCCCCCCAAAATGTCTTAAATTACCTGGGGTCCAGTGGGGGGGGGGTGTCCCGTTGTGATCTTCCACTCTCAGGCCACGAGTGCGTTGATAGAAAATGGCACCAGCGCTACCTTTGCCCTGTCATATGACATATGTCATATGACAGGGCAAAGGCGCCATTTTGGTTCCTGTCCCCGACGTCACGAGCATAGAAGATCGCTCCCGGACCCCCGCTGGACCCCCAGGGAATTTGGCCAGCTTGGGGGGGCCTCCTGACCCCCACAAGACTTGCCAAAAGTCCAGCGGGGGTCCAGGAACGACCTCCTGCACTCGAATCATGTTGCCGTACGGCCGGCGCCATTTTGGAAAATGGCGCCGGCCATATGGCCATATCGCAACATGGCGCCGGCCGTACGGCACACGATTCGAGTGCAGGAGGTCGTTCCCGGACCCCCGCTGGACTTTTGGCAAGTCTTGTGGGGATCAGAAGGCCCCCCAAGCTGGCCAAATTTCCCTGGGGGTCCAGCGGGGGTCCGGGAACAACCTCCTGCACTCGAATCGTGTTGCCGTATGGCCATATGGCCGGCGCCATTTTGCAAAATGGCGCCGGCCGTACAGCAACACGATTCGAGTGCAGGAGGTCGTTCCCGGACTCCCGCTGGACCCTCAGGGACTTTTGGCCACCTTTGGGGGGCCTCCTGACCCCCACAAGACTTGCCAAAAGTCCAGCAGGGATCCGGGAACGACCTCCAGCACTCGAATCGTGTTGCCGTACGGCCGGCGCCATTTTGCGATATGGCCGGCACCATTTTTCAAAATGGCGCCGGCCGTACGGCAACACGATTCGAGTGCAGGAGGTCATTCCCGGACCCCCGCTGGACTTTTGGCAAGTCTTGGGGGGGTCAGGAGGCCCCCCCAAGCTGGCCAAAAGTCCCTGGGGGTCCAGCGGGGGTCTGGGAGCGATCTTCTATGCTCGTGACGTCGGGGACAGGAAACAAAATGGCGCTGGCGCTACCTTTGCCCTGTCATATGACAGGGCAAAGGTAGCGCCGGCGCCATTTTCTATTAACGCACTCGTGGTCCGAGAGTGGAAGATCACAACGGGACCCCCCCCACTGGACCCCAGGTAATTTAAGACATTTTGGGGGGGTTCGGGAGGGTGGGGGATTTATTTTAAAGGTTCGGGGTGGGTTTTAGGGATGTTTTAGTGTGCCGGTTTTCCCGCCCTCCCCCGATTTACGATTTACACGATATTTAAAAAAACAAAACCGCCACGATCCGATTCCCTCCCCCCCCCAGCCGAAATCGATCGTTAAGACGATCGATCACACGATTCACATCTCTTCACCCACCTCGAGCTGCTGTCCCATCACAAAAGGTTAGCCTTAGGGAATTCGAACCGACCTCATTCTTAGAGATCGAAAATATCTTAAAAAAGCTCAAACCTTCTTCACACCCTCAGGACTCCATACCCACCAATCTACTCATCGCCTGCGCTAAAACCATCTCCAAACCCATTGCACAAATCATCAACTGCTCCTTCTCCCAAGGGCTAGTACCTGATCCACTAAAAATGGCAATCGTAAAACCACTACTAAAAAAATCTAGTCTTTCTCCAGAAAACCCATCCAATTTTCGCCCAATTGCAAATCTACCTTTCATCGCAAAAATCATGGAACGTGTTGTAAACAAACAACTAACTGAATACCTAAACGATAACAACATTTTGTCTCCAGCTCAGTTCGGTTTCCGCCAATCACGAAGCACGGAAACTCTACTTATCTCACTAACGGACTCCATATTACTAAACCTGGAAAACCGACACCCTTGTCTTCTCATCCTACTTGATCTCTCGGCGGCATTTGACACGGTCAATCATAACACATTAATAGATCGTCTGTCAGACATAGGCATCAGAGATGAGGCCCTCAAATGGTGCAAATCATTCTTACAGAACAGACAGTACAAGGTCAAGGTCAACAAGGAAGTTTCGCAACCAGTCACCTGCACCTTAGGAGTCCCTCAAGGCTCGTCACTTTCTCCAACCTTATTCAATATATACCTTCTACCACTCTGCCAGCTCCTCATTAATCTAAATCTCATACACTACTTATACGCAGACGATGTGCAGATAATGATTCCTATCACTGAATCTCTCCAAAAAACCCTGGACTTCTGGAACTCTTGCCAACTAGCCATCAACAACTTGCTCACGAGCCTCAATCTGATTCTAAATCAAAGCAAAACAGAATACCTACTCATCTCCCAAGACGGAACCCACACACATCCCAGTACCATCTTGTCTTCTCAATTAACAATGTCCACACAAGTCAGAAATCTAGGGGTTATCCTTGATAATCAAATGAATTACAGATCTCTCATAAATAATATCGTAAAGGATGGATTCTTCAAATTACAAGTTTTGAAAAGGTTGAGACCTCTCCTCCATTTCCAAGATTTCCGTTTAGTGCTGCAAGCTATCATTCTCACGAAAATAGATTATTGCAACTCGCTTCTACTAGGCCTCCCCGCTAACGCCATAAAACCCCTACAGATGCTGCAAAACGCAGCAGCAAGGATCTTAACCAAGTCCAATAAAAGAGACCACATATCACCTATTTTGAAAACCCTACACTGGCTACCCGTGAAATTCAGAATACTATTCAAAGTGCTCTCATTAACCCACAAGGCTCTACACAACTTGGCACCACTCGAGCTCAAAATCCCTCTCCGATTCCACACCTCCTCCAGACCAGTAAGACAAGCCTATAAAAACAACCTACATACACTACCGATGAAGTCAGCATTAAGCAAAAGAGCCTTCTCTACAGCGGGCCCCAAAATCTGGAACTCTCTCCCACCAGAACTCAGAGCAGTGCAATGCTCATCTACATTTAAAAAAAGACTCAAGACTTGGTTGTTCAACCAAGCTTTCCCATAACAGCTTCCTGTGGAACATCTCGGCCAATGATTACCCACCTGAGAGCTATTTAGATCATTTATAGAACTCACTTAATCTATGGCAGTCGAAGACATAACCTAGTCTTATAATTAGCAACTGTTTATTTAACTTAGGCCTCCCCTTATAATTAGCAACTGTTTATTTAACCTACATTAGGCACTGTATCTTTTACTTATACCTATATTAGGCAATGTATCTTTACTGGTTAACCCCATATTTACTTATCCAAGTTATATCGACCTGTTCTTTGTAAGACATTTACTTGTCAATGTTATTGTTCTGTTAAAATGTAAACCGAATTGATCAGTAATTCTGTTATTGGAAAGTCGGTATATAAAAATGCTAAATAAATAAATAAATAAATAAATATAGCAAAGTAGGTCATGCTATTCTCCTTAGTTGGGCATGCTACTAATTTCTGCTTAGCTAGTTTTAATCTATCCTCCAACTCAAGAATAGAGTTGTTGAGCCCTTATTATGGCTGGCTACATAGGCAAGGATTTCACCTCTGAGGACTGCTTTGCCGGTCTCCCAGAAGAGTTGAGGTGTAGTGTTATGTTGTTTATTAAAAAAAAAAACAAAATCTTCCCATTTCTTCAGTATAAATACCTGAAAATCTACATCATTTTTTAAATAACTAGGAAACCTCCAGATTTGCTCCCCTAACTCCAGATTGGAGAACCAGAGGTCAATCCAAATAATTGCATGATCAGAAATGGCCTGAGGTCCAGTCTCAGTTTGGATGACAAATAGCCCCTCTTTGGCTATTAAGATGTAATCTATCCATGACAAAGAGGCATGAGTCCAGGGGACATGGATATAATCCCTCTCCACCAGAGATCGCCAAGCATCCAAAAGAGTGCTTTCTTTACAAAGAAATGCAACCCCTTTGTCTCTTTTTAGATTCTGTGCAGCACTCAAGGGATATTTATCCAAGGAAGGGTCATATACATAACTAAAATCACCTGCTACTGACCTTGGATACAAGATGGCGCTGGCACCATAGCACTGAATGTTGTGGTAATTTTCTTCATGAAGTATTTCCTGATATACTGCTTATAATGCCCCACTCAGCCAGGAAAAGGTGTGCAAGGGAAAAAACCTACCCTGGGGTTGCTCTGGACCCGCCTATGACTGGTCCGATGGATGTCCACATAGTTCGAGGGCGCTTTTCATTGGGAGAGGAGTTGCATCAGCTGGGAACCAGGGAAGTGGTGCAGGTTCCCTTGCCAGACTCAGATACATCGCTGTCCCCGATGTTGAGAGAGGTGCCTGTGAATCCTGCCACAATCAGGAACCCGGAAGAGAACCTGGTAGCGTCGCCTGCCAAAGATGCAGGCTATCGGAGGCACCAGTCAGGGAGTTCCTACCCAGGAGGAGAGAGTGAGGACACCGTGCCTGTAGTGCGCGACAAGTTGGCCGGCAGCTCAGCCATGGGAGAGCATTCTGTGATGACTTCAAGAGTTTTTTCCACTCCTTTACCGACAAGCCCATGGTTTCTCCTTGTTAAACCTAATCAGGTAACTTTAGATTCATTGTGGGAGGCTATCGAAAGATTGGGGAACTTATTATCTAACCAGCTAAACTCTCTGATAGAGAGATAAAATGACCATGAAATTCGTTTATAGATGCTGGAAAATGTTAATAAGGCTACTTCTCATCAGATTAGTGAGGTTAAGACAACTCTGACCTCTAACAAATCTTTACAGGATTCCTTTATTAAGGATAATTTTTTTTGTTGAGTAAGATGAAGAACATTGAGAATGCCATTAAAGGAAGTAGTCTTCATTTTGTGAACTTTCCTAAGCTCCTTACATATCCCCAAAAAATATGTTTAAAAGATATTTAATGGAAATTCTTAATGTGGCTGAGTAAACTGTCCCACCATTGTCACGGGTGTTCTATTTACCCCTTGTGAAAAAAGGATGAGAAGTTAATCAAGATGGGTCAGTTAAGAAAATTACTTTAGAGTCTATAGTGGAGCCTTTAGAGGAGCCAGTTACATCTGTTTTAAATATCTCTGAATTGTTGGAGACATCAAATTCAGTCCAAGATACCCCGGCAACACTCATAGTGACCTTTGTATTGGAACCTGATAAAGACTGGGTAAGAACATAAGAACATAAGAAGTAGCCATACTGGGTTAGACCAAGGGTCCAACAAGCCCTGCATCCTGTTTCCAGCAGTGGCAAATCCAGGCCATAAGAACCTGGCAAGTATCCAAAAATTAAGTCTATCCCATGCTACTGATGCTAGTAATAGTAGTGGCTATTTTCTAAATCAGCTTAATTAATAGCAGGTAATGGACTTCTCCTCCAAGAACTTATCCAATCCTTTTTTTAAACACAGCTATACTAACTACACTAACCACATCCTCTGGCAACAAATTCCAGAGTTTAATTGTGCGTTGAGTAAAAAGAACTTTCTCCGATTAGTTTTAAATGTGCCACAATCTAACTTCATGGAGTGCCCCCTAGTCTTTCTATTATCTGAAAGAGTAAATAACTGATTCAAATCTACCCATTCTAGACCTCTCTTGATTTTAAACACCTATATCATATCCCCCCTCAGCCGTCTCTTCTCTAACTGAAAAGTCCTAACCTCTTTAGTCTTTCCTCATAGGGGAGCTGTTCCATTCCACTTATCATTTTGGTCGCCCTTCTCTGTATCTTCTCCATTGCATCTATATATTTTTTGAGATGCGGCGACCAGAATTCTACACAGTATTCAAGGTGTGGTCTCACCATGAAGCGATACAGAGGCATTATGACATTTTCTGTTTTATTCACCATTCCCTTTCTAATAATTCCCAACATTCTGTTTGCTTTTTTGACTGCCACAGCACACTGAACTGATGATTTCAATGTGTTATCCACTATGATGCCTAGATCTCTTTCTTGGGTGGTAGCACCTAATATGGAACCTAACACTAGAAGCCTCTCATATGGAACTTTGTCAAACGCCTTCTCAAATTCCAAGTACACTACATCTACTGGTTCACCTTTATCATGTTTATTAACTTCTTCAAAAAAGTGAAGCAGGTTTGTGAGGCAAGACTTGCCTTGGGTAAAGCCATGCTGACTTTGTTCCATTAAACCATGTCTTTCTATATGCTCTGTGATTTTAATATTTAGAACACTTTCCATTATTTTTCCTGGCACTGAAGTCAAGCTAACCAGTCTGTAGTTTCCCGGATCACCCTGGAGCCCTTTTTAAATATTGGGGTTTTATTAGCTATCCTAATAGTGGATAAGTGCAAGGTGATGTATATAGGGAAAAATAACCCATGCTATAATTACACAATGTTGGGTTCCATATTAGGTGCTACAACCCAAGAAAGAGACCTAGGCGTCATAGTGGATAACACATTGAAATCATCGGTTCAGTGTGCTGCGGCAGTCAAAAAAGCAAACAGAATATGGGAATTATTAGAAAGGGCATGGTGAATAAAACAGAAAATATCATAATGCCTCTGTATCGCTCCATGGTGAGACTGCACCTTGAATACTGTGTACAATTCTGGTCGCCACATCTCAAAAAAGATATAATTGCGATGGAGAAGGTACAGAGAAGGGCTACCAAAATGATAAGGGGAATGGAACAGCTCCCCTATGAGGAAAGACTAAAGAGGTTAAGACTTTTCAGCTTGGAGAAGAGACGGCTGAGGGGGGATATGATAGAGATGTTTAAAATCATGAGAGGTCTAGAACAGGTAGATGTGAATCGGTTATTTACTCTTTTGGATAATAGAAAGACGAGGGGGCACTCCATGGCACATTTAAAACTAATCGGAGAAAGTTCTTTTTTACTCAACGCACAATTAAACTGTGGAATTTGTTGCCAGAGGATGTGGTTAGTGCAGTTAGTATAACTGTGTTTAAAAAAGGATTGGAAAAGTTCTTGGAGGAAAAGTCCATTACCTGCTATTAAGTTCACTTAGAGAATAGCCACTGCCATTAGCAATGGTAACATGGAATAGACTTAGTTTTTGGGTTCTTGCCAGGTTCTTATGGCCTGGATTGGCCACTGTTGGAAACAGGATGCTCGGCTTGATGGACCCTTGGTCTGACCCAGTATGGCATGTTCTTATGTTCTCCAGTCTTCTGGTACAATAGATGATTTTAATGATAGGTTACAAATTTTTACTAGTAGGTCTGAAATTTCATTTTTTAGTTCCTTCAGAACTCTGGGTTGTATACTATCCGGTCCAGGTGATTTCCTACTCTTCAGTTGTCAATCAGGCCTACCACATCTTCTAGGTTCACAGTGATTTGGTTCAGTCCATCTGAATCATTACCCATGAAAACCTTCTCCAGTACGGATACCTCCCCAACATCATCTTCAGTAAACACCGAAGCAAAGAAATCATTTAATCTTTCCACAATGACCTTATCTTCTCTAAGTGCCCCTTTAACTCCTCGATCATCCTACAGTCCAACTGACTCACTCACAGGCTTTCTGCTTCGGATATAGTTTAAAAGTTTTTACTTGAGATTTTGCCTCTATGCCAACTTCTTTTCAAATTCTCTCTTAGCCTGTCTTATCAATGTCTTACATTTAACTTGCCAACACTTATGCATTATCCTATTTTCTTCTGTTGGATCCTTCTTCCAATTTTTGAATGAAGATCTTTTGGCTAAAATAGCTTCTTTCATCTCCCCTTTTAACCATGCCGGTAATCGTTTTGCCTTCTTTCCATCTTTTTTAATGTGTGGAATATATCTAGGCTGTGCTTCTAGGATGGTATTTTTTAACAATGACCACACATCTTGCACAATTTTTACATTTGTAGCTGCTCCTTTCAGTTTTTTACTAACAATTTTTCTCATTTTATCATAGTTTCCCTTTTGAAAGTTTAGCACGAGAGCTATGGATTTGCTTACTGTCCCCCTTCCAGTCATTAATTCACATTTGATCATATTATGATCACTATTGCCAAGCGGCCCCACCACCATCACCTCTCTCTCACCAAATACTGTGCTCCACTGAGAATTAGATCTAAAATTGCTCCCTCTCTTGTCGGTTCCTGAACCAATTGCTCCATAAAAATGTCATTTATTCCATCCAGGAACTTTATATCTCTAGTATGTATCAATGATACATTTATCCAGTCAATATTGGGGTAATTGAAATCTCCCATAATTACCGCACTACCAATTTGGTTAGCTTCCCTGATTTCTCTTAGCATTTCACTGTCAGTCTCACCATCTTGACTAGTTGGACTGTAGTATACCCCTATCACTACAGTCTTCCCCAACACACAAGGGATTTCTACCCATAAAGATTCAATTGTGCATTTAGTCTCATGCAGGATGTTTATCCTGTTGAACTCTATGCCATCCCGGACATAAAGCGCTACACCGCCTCCCGTGTGCTCATCTCTGTCATTGCGATATAATTTGTACCCCGGTACAGCACTGTCCCATTGCTCTTTTTCAGACATCGGTCAGAATCCTTCTTTAATCTGCAGGTTAGGATTTTTCCTGATGTGTCCAAGATGACACAGAAGAAGAAGAAGCAATTTTTGCTCCCCAGACCTAAGGTCCTGCAAATGGGGGCCTTTTTTCTTGTAAAATTCCCCTGCAAATGTTTTATTAAGTATAAAGAGGCTTCATACCATTGCTATCTTCCATCACAATTAATACAATTTTTGAGTGATAAAATTGTAACTCATAAAGATGATGTTGGATAATTCTAATTTTACTGTTATGCCTCCCTAAATAGTTGAGTGTCATCCTCTCTTTACTATATTATTCGCCCTCAGTGAGGTGCTGACATATTTTTTCCTTTTCTTTTTATTTTCCTTATTAACACTTCTAGATTGAGGTACTGGATCCCCAAATTTTGGACTTAATTTATGAAGTGATTTTTCTTTTCCTTGTTAATATGATGTTTCATGATTTTGGAACGTAAAGCACCCTTCACATATTTTCGTTATTCAAGATTGTTCTTGATATTTAATTTAATAAATGCATAAATAAAAAAAAATCACCTGCTACTATCAATAACCCTTGTGCATAGAGGACAAGCTAATGAAAAACATAGAGAAAGAAATCATGGGAGTAATTATTGGAAGCGTTTATGTTGCAAATAGAGACCAACTTCCCATTTAGGGATCCTGTGATCATGAGAAAATCGACACTCTGAGCCATGAGAAATTTTTATGTAACAAGAGTGGCAACCCTCCCCCCCCCCCCCCTTCTTGCTATTTGCTTCTGAATAATAACAAGTACCCACCCATTCCCTATTGAGTTTTTGGATGCTACCTCTATCAGATATGTTTTGCAGGCGATAGCAGCCCTGCATCTCTTTAAATGAAGTAAATGTTTTTCCTCTTAATGAGAGTACCTAGACCATTTACGTTTCAGGAACCTATCCAAGCTATATCATCCTATAGAGAAAAAAGAAAAGATACCAAAATATGGGCCAACAATCACTCAATGAAAAAATAAGAAATGTGTGGGGCCCCCAGCCAGCCCCACACATAAGAAACCAGTAAATAAACTATATATAATTATTTCTAGTTCCCTTAGTGGCAGAAAAGTGACTCTAGCCCCAAACCCCTATAAAAATACATATTTAACTAGCTTGTTTAAATATCACACCCCTTAAAATTCCCCTCTCCCTGAAATTAATCACCTTAGAACTTCCCTGGAGACCCACTTGTTCCAAATCCCCCTAACCCTCTCCCAATTATCCCCAAACTCTTCTATACAACTTGATCCCCATCCAGGATGGGGAAGCAGGGTCATGTTAGGAATGTGAATGGGTGTCCCACTCCTACCTTTTCGAAGCGTGTCCTCAGGCCCTGTTGGGAGCTCAGAGGCGCGGTCCCATCTAAGGTAGGATGTGAGCCCTTGGGTCACGGCGCGGCTCAGGGAGGAGCCCCAAGACACACTGCGAGAGGTGAGCTGGTAGAAGCACGGGTGGAGCAGGAGCGAGGCTGGAGTGAAGACAAGGTGAGGATTAGAAGACCGAATGAAGCCCTTTGCCAAGTTCTCTTGAATATAAGTGGACATTGCCTTAGTCTCCATCAGAAAAAGTGGGTATACCCTTCCTCTGGGGGGTTCGGTGTTAGGTAATAAGTTTATGGTGCAGTCAAAGGATTGGTAAGGTGGTAAAATGTCCGCTACTTTCTTAGAGAATGCATCTCTATAAGAGGAGTACTGTAGAGGTAGACCCGAAAGAGATGTGGTGGTGGTCAGGCAAGGCATAGGAGTCACAACCTCTAGGCACTTTCCATGGCAGGAGTTGCCCTAGTGGGATAGTTGCAGGTTGCTCCAATCAAATTGGGGCATATGCATTTGTAGCCATGGTAGTCTGAGTACCACAGGATGGATAGCCTTATCCAAGACCAAGAAGGAAATGGTCTCCATCTGCAGAGATCCAGTGCGGAGTCGGATAGATTGAGTGGAATAAGTGACTTTGCCAGGTAATGGCTCATCATGAATGGATGACAATAACAGAGGTGTAGGTGTCCACACGGTGGGGATTCGTAGGTGTTCCACGAGTTGTCTGAGAATAAAGTTCTCACCGGTGCCGGAGTTCACCAGGGCTAAAGTGTGGAATTCAAGGGTATCTGAGTTAATGGAGACTGGAAGTGTCAATGGAGGAGATGGAGAGATGAGACCTAGGCGGAGTCCTCCGGTAGATCCTATGTCTGAGAGTTTCCGGACAGATAGGACAAGAGGGCACAGCGTGCCCGGCTGACCGCAGTACATTCAGAGCCCTAATCTTTGCCGGTGACATCTCTCTTTAGCAGATAGGTGACTGCAGCCCATTTGCATGGGTTCTTCTTCCTCAACACTGGGTGTGGGAGTAGTCTGGGTGACTGGTGTTGGCCGAGAGCACAGGACCCCCGAGGACATCTTCCTGGGCCCCTTAGTCTCCTGGGAATGCTCACACAGGTGACGGTCAATGTGACCAGCAAGGTCGATGAGAGAGTCCAGAGTCTCGGGGAGCTCACGTGCAGCTAATTCGTCTTTGATACGTGAATTAAGACCTTCCAGGAATATAGCACGTAGGCAACCCAGATCCCAATGTAATTCTGAGGACAGTGTTTTAAATTCAATCACATACTCAGTCAAATGTCTATTACCTTGTTGTAGGTGGACTGCAGATCCAGCAACAGTCTTGCGAGTGTGGTCGTCAAATACAGAAAGAAATAGAGCAAGGAAACCTGTCAAATCATTGAGAATTGGATCCATTCGCTCCCAAAGGGGTGATGCCCAGGCCAGGGCTTTTCCGTCCAAAAGAGACAAAATGTACGTAGTTTTGGACACTATGTCAGGAAAGTAGGTGGGTTGCAGTGAAAAGTGCATACAGCATTGATTCAGAAAACCCTACATAACAGGGGTTCACCTGTAAAATGAGTAGGTGCTGGTAAGGGCACAGAGAGCCATACAGACAGTGCCTGTAAAGTGGAAGTGGGCTTGACAGGCATCGAGGCAGTGTCCAGCCGAGCACTTAACTGACTGACGGCATTAGCCAAAGTCTCTAATACTTTTTGTTGCTCTGAGAACCGTTGGGCCAGGCCAGGGATGGCCTGGATTTATTTATTTATTTATTTAAAAGTGTTTGTAAACCGTCTTTACAAACAGTGTTTAATCAAAACGGTTTACATAACTAAATAAAAAACAAATGTAAATAAAGATTTAAATTTAAAAGAACATAAAGATTATCAAATTATAAAAGCTCAAAATTACAAAAATATATAATAAAAATAAAAATCTAAAACAATGAATAGTTTACATAAAAAATAAATCAATATATAATAATGTTGTGCCCTGTGTGATGGAGAAGTAGTTATGTTATTTAGTGTGTGATATATATGGAAAGCAGATTGAAATAAATGTGTTTTTAGGGATTTTTTGAAGTGTTTGGAGTTGGATATGGATCTTAAAGAGTCTGGTAATGCGTTCCATAAGATTGGTCCAATGACAGAGAATGATCTTTTTCTGGTGATGTCAAGACGGGCCTGTCGTGGTGATGGGATGTCTAAGAGGTTTTTGTCCAATGATCTTAGATGTCTGGTGGGTTTGTAAATCCGGAGAATGGAACATAAGGTAATTGAATTAGGAGTGTAGATGAGAGAGTGTATAATGGACAGGATCTTGAATTGTATTCTGTATTTAATTGGTAACCAATGTAATGATTGAAGTATCGGAGTGATGTGATTTTTTATGGAAGAGTTTGTTAAGATACGTGCTGCTGCGTTTTGGATCAGTTGAAGTGAGTGAAGTGTGTTATCTGGGAGACCTATATAAAGAGAATTACAGTAGTCAAGCCCAGAAAAGATGAGTGATTGAAGTATAGTCCGAAAATCGTGAAAGAAAAGTAGAGGACAAAGCCGTTTCAAGAGTTGAAGCTTATAAAATGAATTTCTGGTAATTATGGATATGTGTTGTTTTAATGAAAGATCTGAATTAATGGTTATACCTAAATTTTTTGCAGATTTGGAGATGGGGATAGTGATACCGTTAAATACTAATTGAGGGGGGACACCTATGGATGAATCTGTAATTGATGAGAGGTGGACTATTTCTGGTTTTTTTGGATTTAGTTTTAGTCTATTGTGAGAGAGCCATGTGTCAATAGTCGTGAGGTATAAAGATACTAAGGATAATGTGTGAGTCCAAGAGGTGTTGTAAGGTACCATAAACTGTATGTCATCGGCGTAGATTTTGAATTGTATGTTTAGTGAGGCTAAGATGCGGCAAAGAGGTAGTAGATAGATGTTGAAGAGAATAGAGGATAGAGAAGAACCTTGTGGAACACCCGATGCAATGGATGGCTGAGACCTGAGCCGGGACCATGGAGTTAGCAATCTGTTATGTTCTGTGAAGGTGTGAACCCTGGGCTGAGGTGAGAGGAGCCCTGTGAGCCTCGCCGTCGGTAGCCGAGGTCTCAGTGGTGCCAGATACAGCTGTGGAATAGAGTATTTATTAAGAGAGGAGAAAAGGCACAACCCGCTGAGCGGGAGGTGCAGTAAAGCAAAGTTCTGAGCAGAGGGGTATACCCAAGGGTGGTACCTCCGATGAGAAGATTCGGTAGTGGCCCGCAGAGTGGGGTACGCCAGGCAGTCTATCAGTAGTGTAGAAGTACCTCAGACGTGAAAATCCGGTAGTGGCCCTCGGAGAGGGGTATGCCGGAAAGATGTCCCAGTGGTGGTAATGGGAAGGTAGTCTAATCTGCAGGAATCCTGATGAGGATCCTGTAGTGGGTGGTGCGGAGTGACCTGCAGCACAGGGTATACCGGAGAGAATCCCACGATGAGGCTGGTAGTTGAAGTCCGTAGGAGTAAGGTATTCACAGGAGATGATTCCAGGAGAGGTCCCGGGAAGCGGGATAGATAAGTCCAAGGCTGAAGGCCCTCGAGGAGCGGATGACCAAAGACAAGGAAGGGCCCCAGAGGAGCGAGTACCCAGAGCATCTCATGCCAAGTGCAGAGTCTGGAACCGGAAGTCCAAGGATGAAGTGGAATTCAGCAATGAGGAAACTCCTTGCTAACTCGTCAAACCGAAGGACCAGTCAGCTTAAGTACAATCAATGAGTGATGGCATCCAGAGGAGATGCCCCCGAGGTTCCCACCATAATGTGTACAAAGATGGCCCATACGCTCGCACGCGACTAGGTAATTCCTGAAACAAGATGGCGGTCGGCAGCGCCCATGCCAACCCGGGAATGCCAGGCTGGTCGGTGGTGGTTGGCGGAGGCCACCATTTTTCCCAGAGATGACAAGGCATCACAGAAAAAGGTGAGCATAAGTGGTCGCAGCCGTCTGCAACTGACAGGCGTAACAACCCGGAGTGGTGATGTGGAGTACACTTAAATGGACGTACTCCCTGATGCTCGAAGACTCTTGACATTGGAGATACTGGATGCTGGATGTGGAACCTGGGTGCAGGCACCTCCTGCAGGTTATAAGAAACCCAGGAAGATGAACCAACATCGTAGTGGGAAGAACGGAGGTGGTCTCTGGAACAATGGCAGGTGCCTCCTTCAGGTTGTGAAGGTTTCAGGACAGGTTGGACTCGGAGATGATCTGGATGCAGGCACATCCTGTAGGTTGTGGGATCCAGATAGCTGAAGAGAAGAGACAAGCAAAAAAAGAAAAAAATATTGGCTAAAGCAAGGTACTAAATGTCCAGGAAACTGGGAGCAAAGATTTTGGGTTAGAAACCGGTTATCAGAGTGTCCAGGAACTAAGGTAAAAAAATTCTCTGGGCAAAGAACAAGTCGAAAGGTGTCCAGGAACTGAAGCAAAAATTTCCAGGCAAAATCAAGGCTAACAAAATGCCAAAAAACTGAAGCCCGTCACAGGCACAGCTCACCGAGCTTATGGCCATCAGATCCTGTTGAGGAGCACGCCCTCAGGCCCTGTTGGGAGCTCGGAGGCACAGTCCCATCTAAGGTAGGAAATGAGCCCTTGCATCACGGCATGGATCAGGGAGGAGCCCCAAGACACACCATGAGAGGTGAGCTGGTACGAGCATGGGTGGAGCAGGAGTGAGGCTGGAGTGAAGACAAGGCAAGGATTATCCGGAACAGGAACAAGGCAGGCTCAGTCCTCCACTAGACCTACACGCACCAATGAGATCCAGCAATGCAATGCTGATCTCGAGAGTAGCCCTCCGGCCACTCGAAAGCCCTTTTGGACCCGCTGCTTGGGAATGACGAGTGCGTGAGGCCAGATGGAAGCTGAGGGCAGGAATATGAAGACACAGATGAAGGCTCGGGATACTCGGAGGATTCAGACGAAGACTTGGTTACTCAGGAGACTCAGACGATGACTTGGATACTCAGGCAAGGAGTCAGGATACTCAGAAGGCTCAGAGGACTCTGACAAGGCTTCAGGAAACTCAGAAGACTTGGACAAGGATTCAAGTTGCTCGGAAGTTTCAGACAAGGATTCAAGAGTCAGGCGAAAGTACTGGGTGAGAACTGCATCGCAGCACACCCTACACAGCCACCCGTGGCTGGTCGCGGACCACGCTGAATATGAAGCAGACTCCAGGCGAAGATGTGGAACTTGAGAATGGAACATAATGAAGATTCAGTAGAGACCTGCACCGGGGCGTGCCCTACACAGCCGCCTGTGCCTGGTCGCGGACCACGTTGTTGTGGAGCAGGTTCTGGCAGTCTTAAGCATGGAAGGAAGCAGACACAAAGGAACTTCATAGACTGGGAACAAGATTCTCAGGAACAAGGCTTTAAAAACAGAAGTCTCCCGGAGGCTTGCGCTGCTGACGAGAAGAAGATCTTGTACCACGAGGCACCCTACACAGCCATCCCAAGGGCTGGTCACAGACCACAACATGGCACACCAAGAGAGGTGGACAGACGAGGGACCTGGGAACTGGATGAAGAGCTGAAGATGAGACAGACAAAGTCAAGACAAAAACATCAGACTTCAGGAACAAGGAACATGGCACCTCAGGACATGGGACGTCAGGACATAAGGACATGGAACATCTGGAACATCAGGAACAGAAGACAGGCGACGAGGGAGCTCTGACGAGGGACAAGACCAGGGACATCAGGGAGATGAAGTTCAAGAACATGAAGAACATGGAACGAAGATTCATCAAGGCACAGGAGACCATGGATGGAAGGCAGATCACAGACACTGTGCAAACCTGATCCGAAGGAGCTGAGGAATGGCAGCAAGGCCCTTTTATAGGGCTGAAGCAGGAACAAGTTGATGACATCATTCGTTGGGGCCGCGGGCTTTTCCCGCCGCTGGCCCTTTAAATACTGAAGAGAGGTGCGCGCCCACAGCTAAGGAGAAGGAGGAAGCAGAGGACATGGTGGCGGCATCTCTACCGCATGGGAGGCCCAAGGAGAAGCAGTTCCCTGCCGTGAAGATGGAGGAAGAGGCAGGCATTGGAAGAGATGGCTTCCCTGTCGCTCAAGGACCCCGGCAGCAGCACCAGCTGTGAGGAGGAGCATCGGGCGACTCAGTCCTGCTGCACTCAGTCCTGCTCCTCAGTCCTGCTCCTGGAGCAGGAGACGGTTGTGGCCTCCAGGCCGCGGAGGATGGCATCAGCGGCGGCCTGCCGGGTGAGCTGGAAGAAAGGTAGGGAGGCTGCCCGCGCCTGTCGCAGGCAGGCTCACAACACTTCTTTCTTACAACATGAAGCTTCAAAGGAAATGAGACAGGAAAAAAGAAAAGGAAAGTGATGAGAGCTGAAATATAAGTGAAAGATCAATAAACCATAGCCCTCAGAAAAACGTGCTCAGTGACAACAAGCCAAGCTACCAATAAAACATTAGTTATAACATGCAAAAAGTGAGAAAATTTCCCATAGGGCTAAAATTGTGAATATAGGCCATATTTATATGCCCTGATCGATCAGACACAAACAGGCCTCCAGGTCCTGAAAGACAGACTGCTGACCTTAGCTGAATAGGTAAGCAGGACCCTGGTCTTTAACAAAATCCTAGCAAAGCTGATGTTTTGCCTTTCCAGTCACTTGGGATCAATGACTCATTGCTTCGATAAACTTCTGGGCCTCTTTCACCTTGTCAAAAACTGTCGCTTGGCTGTCATTCCAAATCTTGAGTTTGGCAGGGAAGAGAAGGGTGAACTTAGCTTGGTGCTTGATTAGGAGGTCACATAGCAGTGAAAAGCCCTGGCACATGTCAGAGTTCCGGGCCGAATAGTCCTGGAAGATGAAAATCCTCTGAGAGTTGTAAGATAAGTCTGGGCACTTAAGATAAGCCTCCATAATGGACTGTTTGTGGGCGAAATTTACATTTTGCTATCATGATCGTGGGATGGGATTCCGTGTCCTTGAGGATCCGGTAGGTTTAAGCTCCTGGGAAGCCAGGATTTGAGAAAGCACTCGTGGTTCCAGTCTTCAATAGTTTCAGGGAGTCCAATGATCCTCAAATTAGAGCGTCATGATCTCTTCTCAAGATCATTTGTTTGTCGGCTTGCTTGGCTATAGTTCGTTCGAGGGATGCCATTTTTGCAGAAAAAGCAGTTGACTCATCTTCCAGTACAGAGATGTGACCCTTGCGTGCTTGATGCGAGGGCCCAGCTCAGAAAGTGCATTTTTCACCTTCATCAGCTGCAGAGATATTAGGAAAGCTTTATGTGCAAGGTTACAGCTACAAACACTGTTTGTCAAACAGCACAATACACATCAGTGAAGCTTTGATGTGATTTGGAGTGAGGAAAGGAACACAAAGATGAAATTTTTACAATGTACTCTCACCTTAGCTTGATAGCAACTAGGTAGTGAGTGTATCTGGTCAGGTCATATGAATCTAGGCCTTTGTAAGAAAATTGAAAGTTTTTGTTATTGATAAAACAGATTTAATTTGTTTTTTGATCTCATTCATTGGATATCTTTCAAACTTTTTGTAATATACCGGGATAGCAAATTGTCTTGATGTAGTGTTCATGACCACTACTCTGCCTTTAGTAGCAGACTTAATAATGATTTGGAGATTGGAGGTCAGCTGTTGCACTGCCCTTCATTAATCCTTAGTTAAATTAAAAGCTAGTCAATGGGTCTGAAGTTCCAAATTATTCAAATCCTTAAAGACTAAGTCCCTGAATGTTTGTAATGTTTTTTAGATCGATATAACAATTATTTTTTTTTTTTGTAGACACAGTTCCTGGGTCAGAGTTTTCTGTTGCGAAACCGAAATCACATAGGTGCATGAATATGCATGATGTATATTTGCATACATTGGATACCCAGTGTATGCAAATTTATTTCATACATATTTATTTTAGATACACTAAAAAATGACTGTGGGATTATCAGGAAATGTTTAGGAAGCTTCAGTTTATATATTTGCAGTCCAAATAAGGAGAAAACAGGATGGGGAAAGGAGAAAATTAAAAGATGCATATGGAGAAGCTGTGGGAGAAGAAAACCGTAAACAATGCTGAACACACCAGTACTGAATAATTTGATCAATATAGTATACAAACTTTTAATAACTACTGTCAGAGTTTAAAGGAGATGTAACTCCTTTGTTAACTTCAATGGAAACATAAGTTCAAGGTTCAATTATAGCATCTGCCTGAAGGCAAAGATCAAAGCAATCATCTTGTTTCTTCAATGGAACCTATAATAAACAAAAATATTGATTCATTAGATTCCCATGGTGCTTCTAAATTAAGACTTTAATTTGTAGTGTTGTATGGTTCTGTCAACAAAATAAAATGTCTGCTTATCTCTAGTATTTGAAATAGCTAGCAGAACCCCCAGATGCTTTATCAATCCAACCTTGAGGAGAAATTTAGAAATGAGTTATCCATTTGAAAATCAATTTGCTTCTCACCTATCTTGTGTGACATGCTCGTGTTTCATTTTATATACATGGATTTCACACAATTTATTTATAAGAAGTAATGAGAGAGAACAGAAAAGAGCAGAACATGCAGCTGCCACACAGAACAATGTAATTTTATTTCTGATTCACCAAATATTTGGAAACTATGAACAATTTTCTCAGCTAGCATCAGAAATCTTTGCTGTTTTGCCAAGGTAATTATGAATTGTATTCTATACATAAAACAAGTTGTGCTAGTAAGACTTTAAAAAGCAGCACAGTTCAGATTATGACTTGTGCTCCACTGAACAGGTACCTGATTTCAAGGCAGGAAACGCCCTAGTTTTTAAAGATGTTTATGGTTCCTGCAAAGAATAGATCACTGGCACTCAAGGGTGGGTTCTATAATGAGGCAGGGTGAGGCAGCTGCTTCAGGTGGCAGAATTTTGAGGCGGCAAAAAATGACCCCTCTCCAAAAAAAAAAAACCTGCCCCTGCAGCAACTGCCTCAGTGCCTCACATTATCACAGCGGCACAGGTTTCAAACAGAGGTGCAGAATGAGCATCCCACATCAATGTGGCATGCAAGCTCACTTTTTTATTCCACTTCGTACTGTACCGCTTCATTGAGCATGCAGCAGGGCTGAAGCGAAGATGCGATTGGTGTCCCTTGCCTTGCTAGTTTATCCTGCCCTGCTCAAATGGTGCCAGTGCTGGTGACCTTTGCAGCCTGTACTGTGTGCTGATGCTGTGCTGCCCTAATGCCTGTCTCTGTAGGATGTACATAAAAAAAAACTAGTTAAAGTGACAGCTGCATTATTATTTTTAAAAAGTTGGTGAGCAGCATAGGCATTTAATTGGTCAGCTGAACTGCGGTTCCCCCGTAATTTCCTTCTGTTTATTTATTTATTTTATTTATTTATCAGGTTTTATATACCGTCATTCGGCTTCATTATAAAGCCATCAAAATGGTTTACAAACATAGGAAGATTACAAACATATTAATATGAATGTTAACAATGAGAGACATCCGTTTGCAAAGTTTTTAAATAGATCTAGCACTACGGATTGCACTAAGGGGTGCACAAAGGGGAGTGCCCCTTTGTCTCGCCCCTTCCGAGCACAACGCATGGCGCGCGACGCCATGTTTTAATGTTTTTTTGTTTTTTTCGTTTATTCGTTTCAATGTAAATCGCCCTGCGAGGCGTTAGTTTTACTTCCTTGTAAACCGGGGTGATATGTATACTATACAGGAACCTCGGTATATAAAAACTAAAAATAAATAAATAAATAAATGGCGCCGTTTAACGGTCCGGCGCTGTCTTCAATGACGTCACGGGGGGGGGGGGGTGAGTCTCCTGATTGGGGATCTCTCGTCGCCATTCCCTTCCCAGTTCCTGATGAAATCTTTTCTTTTTTTCTCATGGCTGTGAGGTGTTGCAGGGTGCCTGGTGGTGGTGTGTGGCCTCCCTGTGCATGGGCACCCGGTGGTATGGGGCCGTTTAATGGTGCGGCGCTGTCTTCAGTGACATCGGGGGGGGGGGGGGGGCAGGTCTCCCATGTTGTTCAGTGCATGGCTCAGTGGGGGAGCCCTAAAGGAAGAGCACAGGGAGAGAGGCAGGACCATGGCAATACAACCGGAAGGTTGGAAGAGCTGAGGCAATGGCAGAACGGCAGGCAGGTAAAAGACAGGGACCGGAGGGTGGGGTGGGGCATGGCAAGGCTATGGCTGGAGGGGAGCGAACAGCCGCAGAAGTCCTGGTATATGCACAGCTTTGATCTGCAGGCCCTGCTGTTCAGTAGCAGCACCGGGGAGAGCTGGTGATAAACTGCCACTGGAGCCTGACAACATCTGAATTTGATGAAATGGCATTCCAGCTCCTCACAATTTCTAGATAGCTATAGAGGAGAGAGAGAAGGACATAGATTTGGGGAGGGCAGGGAGTGGAGTGGAGTGACAATGATTGAGAAGATAGAGACTGGAAAGTGGAAGAAGGTGACAGTAACTGCTGAGCGAAGGAGAGGCCGATCTGTGGGAAGGGGTGACAGTGACTGGTGAGAGCAAGAGAGACAAATCTGGGGAGAGGGGGTGACTGATAAGAGTAAGAGACATCTGGTGGGGGAGGGGTGACTGGTGAGAGGAGACTGATCTGCAGGGAAGAGGTGAAGGTGACTGATAAGAGAGAGACTGACTTGGGGGAGGGGTGACAGTGATTGGTGAGAGAAAGAGAGACTGATCTGGGGAGAGGAACATAAGAACATAAGAACATAAGAAAAATGCCATACTGGGTCAGACCAAGGGTCCATCAAGCCCAGCATCCTGTTTCCAACAGTGGCCAATCCAGGCCATAAGAACCTGGCAAGTACCCAAAAACTAAGTCTATTCCATGTAACCATTGCTAATGGCAGTGGCTATTCTCTAAGTGAACTTAATAGCAGGTAATGGACTTCTCCTCCAAGAACTTATCCAATCCTTTTTTAAACACAGCTATACTAACTGCACGAACCACATTCTCTGGCAACAAATTCCAGAGTTTAATTGTGCGTTGAGTAAAAAAGAACTTTCTCCGATTAGTTTTAAATGTGCCCCATGCTAACTTCATGGAGTGTCCCCTAGTCCTTCTACTATCCGAAAGAGTAAATAACCGATTCACATCTACCCGTTCTAGACCTCTCATGATTTTAAACACCTCTATCATATCCCCCCTCAGTCGTCTCTTCTCCAAGCTGAAAAGTCCTAACCTCTTTAGTCTTTCCTCATAGGGGAGTTGTTCCATTCCCCTTATCATTTTGGTAGCCCTTCTCTGTACCTTCTCCATCGCAATTATATCTTTTTTGAGATGCGGTGACCAGAATTGTACACAGTATTCAAGGTGCGGTCTCACCATGGAGCGATACAGAGGCATTATGACATTTTCCGTTTTATTCATCATTCCTTTTCTAATAATTCCCAACATTCTGTTTGCTTTTTTGACTGCCGCAGCACACTGAACCGACGATTTCAATGTGTTATCCACTATGACACCTAGATCTCTTTCTTGGGTTGTAGCACCTAATATGGAACCCAACATCGTGTAATTATAGCATGGGTTATTTTTCCCTATATGCATCACCTTGCACTTATCCACATTAAATTTCATCTGCCATTTGGATGCCCAATTTTCCAGTCTCACAAGGTCTTCCTGCAATTTATCACAATCTGCTTGTGATTTAACTACTCTGCACAATTTTGTGTCATCTGCAAATTTGATTATCTCACTCGTCGTATTTCTTTCCAGATCATTTATAAATATATTGAACAGTAAGGGTCCCAACACAGAACCCTGAGGTACTCCACTGTCCACTCCCTTCCACTGAGAAAATTGCCCGTTTAATCCTACTCTCTGTTTCCTGTCTTTTAGCCAGTTTGCAATCCACGAAAGGACATCGCCACCTATCCCATGACTTTTTACTTTTCCTAGAAGCCTCTCATGAGGAACTTTGTCAAACGCCTTCTGAAAATCCAAGTATACTATATCTACCGGTTCACCTTTATCCACATGTTTATTAACTCCTTCAAAAAAGTGAAGCAGATTTGTGAGGCAAGACTTGCCCTGGGTAAAGCCATGCTGACTTTGTTCCATTAAACCATGTCTTTCTATATGTTCTGTGATTTTGATGTTTATAACACTTTCCTCTATTTTTCCTGGCACTGAAGTCAGGCTAACCGGTCTGTAGTTTCCCGGATCGCCCCTGGAGCCCTTTTTAAATATTGGGGTTACATTTGCTATCCTCCAGTCTTCAGGTACAATGGATGATTTTAATGATAAGTTACAAATTTTACTAATAGGTCTGAAATTTCATTTTTTAGTTCCTTCAGAACTCTGGGGTGTATACCATCCGGTCCAGGTGATTTACTACTCTTCAGTTTGTCATTCAGGCCTACCACATCTTCTAGGTTCACCGTGATTTGATTCAGTCCATCTGAATCATTACCCATGAAAACCTTCTCCATTACGGGTACCTCCCCAACATCCTCTTCAGTAAACACCGAAGCAAAGAAATCATTTAATCTTTCCGCAATGGCCTTATCTTCTCTAAGTGCCCCTTTAACCCCTCGATCATCTAACGGTCCAACTGACTCCCTCACAGGCTTTCTGCTTCGGATATATTTAAAAATGTTTTTACTGTGAGTTTTTGCCTCTACAGCCAACTTCTTTTCAAATTCTCTCTTAGCCTGTCTTATCAATGTCTTACATTTAACTTGCCAATGTTTATGCTTTATCCTATTTTCTTCTGTTGGATCCTTCTTCCAATTTTTGAATGAAGATCTTTTGGCTAAAATAGTTTCTTTCACCTCCCCTTTTAACCATGCCGGTAATCGTTTTGCCTTCTTTCCACCTTTCTTAATGTGTGGAATACATCTGGACTGTGCTTCTAGAATGGTATTTTTTAACAATGACCACGCCTCTTGATTGAACTCCACCTGCCACTGACCACTGCCTGGACCTCGACTGTGATTGAAGTCTGTCTGCCACTGACCACTGCCTAGACCTAGACTCTGCTGAATGCTGCCTGCTCTATCTGCTTCCTGTCTCTGATTCTGCCTGTTTTTAGCCTGCCCAGAACACTGGCCTGTGACCCAATTTCATAAGAACATAAGAACATAAGGAATGACAGTGACTGATGAGAGCAAGAGACTGATCTGGGGGGAAGGGGTGACAGTGACTGGTGAGAGAGAGAGAGAGAGAGACTGATCTGCGAGGAGGGAGGTGACACTGACTGGTGGGTGAACAGTGCTGGGCTGGCCTTTGGGTAGGACATGCTGTGCGATGGCTCTGCGCAGCGTCAGTATCACCTGTCCTGCTGCAACATGAAAAGAAGCCTGGTGGGCTCCAGCAGACCCCATCCCAATGCAGCTCAAAAATATGCAGAAGCCCTAAGTGCATGTGCGTGTGCGCACATTGGCATGTATGTGTATGTGTGTGTGTGTGTATGTGTATTTGTGCATATGCAACTAAATTGTCGATAGATAACTTCTGGTAATTAAGCTAGCACTCGAAGAGTAGCATCACTGGCTAGAGGGTGCTCAGCATTGGATTCCATCTACACCAATCATAAAAACTTGGAGCTCCTCCATCATGCGCAATGATTGAATGCCCAACAGGCCTGCTGGTCCCTGTTTTTTGCACAATTTAACTTTGAACTCAGGTACTGGCCAGCATCTAAGAATGTCAGAGCAGGTGCACTTTCCCACTGTTTTCAGCCAGAGGACACCCCGGAACTGCCCAGACATATCATTGATCTGGCACAGATCCTTTTGGCCATCACTATGATGATACTATCAGGGAAGATGGTTGTTTCCCGTAAACTCAGAGAAAAGGTATTGAGATGGTTCTATGAGTTCCATGTCACAGGTCACCCTGGACAGGCTTGAACTCTAGCACTGCTGCAGCAGTACTATTATGCCAGCAGATGCAACGAGATCCTTGGGCCTAGGTGGACTCCTGACCCACCTGTCACAGCAGAAACCCTTGTCAGGATGACCCTGGGAGCTATTACAGCCATTGCCAGCCCCCAGGGAACTCTGGACCCATTTGTCCAATGACTTTATAGTGGATCTCCCATTCTCTAATGGCTTCTCTAACATTTGGGTCATAGTCAATCGTGTCTCTAAAATAGCTCACTCTGTTATACTCCCTGATAGGGGTGTGCATTTGTTTCCTACGTATTTGTAATCTACAACGTATAGGGCCATATTCGTTGTATTCGTGGGGAAGCGAAACGTATCGCGATTCCTCACGAATACAATGAATCTTTGCCGAATTATTCGGCCATCTAAAGGAGCCAATTTAAACAACCCCCCCCCACCCTCCTGACTCCCCCAAGACTTACCAAAACTCCCTGGTGGTCCAGTGGGGGGTCTGGGAGCCATCTCCTGCACTCACACCCTCGGCTGCCGGAATTCAAAATGGCACTGATAGCCTTTGACCTACTATGTCACAGGGGCTACCGGTGCCATTGGTCAGTCCCTGTCACATGGAATGAGCAATGGATGGCCGGCGCCCCTGTCGCATGGTAGGAGCATAAGATGGCACCAGCCATCCATTGCTCCTACCATGTGACAGGGGTTGACCAATGGCACCGGTAGCCCCTGTGACATAGAAGGTCAAAGGCTATCAGCGCCATTTTGAATACCGGCAGCCGAGGGTGTGAGTGCAGGAGATGGCTCCCGGACCCCCCGCTGGACCACCAGGGACTTTTGGTAAGTCTTGGGGGGGTCAGGAGGGTGGGGGGTTGTACTTCAATTTTAGCCGGGAAACGAATAAGAATTAATGCATGTACCTATCGGGGGCCCCCCTTGCCGAATGCAATGTATCTGCCCCCCGACGAATACGAATCCAGAATGCAACGTATGGTGTCCCTCTGCACATCCCTACTCCCTGTCCTCCCTTTAGCCCCAGAGTTGGCTTGTCTCTTCACGCAACACATCTTCCGGCTGCATGGCCGACATTGTGTCAGACTGAGGGGTTCAATTTTCGGCCAGATACTGGCGCTCACTGTGCAAGAAATTTGGCATCACCCTGGATTTCACTGCAGTATACCACCCCCAGGGGACTGGCCACACCCTCAATACTTTTCTCCGGTCCTATGCCAATGAATGTGAGAACAAATGGGCCTCCCTTCTTCCGTGGGCAGAATTTTCTCACAATTCGCATATCTGTAGTACCACCAGCTCCTCACCTTTCCAAATACTCTACAGGAAGCAACCCTCATCTCCTCTGCTTCTTCCCATAATGGTACAGTCTCCAGTGGCCTAAACTTCACAGAGGAACTCCAAGATCTATGGACCCGTGTAGCAACAGCAATGAAGACACCTCAGACAGTATTCATGGTGAAGCGTGCTCTCCGGCTTCTGGGAAGCCTCTCCTTTTATTGTAAATGATTTCATATCATATCATAGGATACATACGTCACATGTTTTGCTGCTACAATGTTTTGCACCATAAATGTTTGTGCTGACCTTTTACTAAGTAGGCGCAAGTGGGCAGTAGGTGCAAGAGGTCAGTCTGCAGGCAGGGAGGGGGGAGGTCATTAGCTGGTCATGAGGCAGTTGTACTGAACTATCTAGGTGTGAAAGGCAAGTAGGCCATGAACTGTTTTGGGGCTGCAAAAAGCTTGCACTAGATATGTTTACTGCAGACTGGTTTCCTGTTAGAGGAAAGCTGTTTTTTCTTGCTAAGCCCGCTGCGGTCAGAGCATGACATTTTCTCTGCACTAAGCGTAGGCCCAAGGAAAAGACCGTTAGATGTGGCGATAGACTTTTGCCCTCTGACGTGGCCTGCCAACTGCCTGAAAGCCAAGCTCCTAATCCCCACAGACCCATACCTCAGAAATGATTGAGAAAGCAGCTGAAATGGCCAAAAGGACTACCAATGTGCACCAGAGGCTCGCTCCACAGTTCAAACCCAGGGAAAAGGCATAGTTAAGCATGTGCCACATATGCCTCAGAGTACCATCCATGCACTTTGCCCCATGATATATTTGGCCATTCACAATTCTTTGCCAAGTTGGACTCATAACTTACCAACTGAAGCTGCCACTCTCTTTAGGTATCCACAACATGTTTCATGTATCCTTGTTGAAACCATTAGTACTCTCCTGGCCCTCCAGGGCACCATTCACACCACCAGAGCTCAACAGTGAGGATAATCTGCTCTATGAAGTGGAAGAAATTATGGATTCTTGTTGAAGGGGCAAGAGATGGGAGTACCTCATTTCTTGGAAGGGGTATGGTCCCAAAGAGAATACATGGGAGCCTGCCACCAATATTCTGGATACCAATCTGTTAAAGGAATTTTACATGCTCCATCCCAATAAACTGAGATCTTCTGGGAGGGTTTTAAGAGGGGTTACTGTTGAATTCAATGGCTTGTGGGACTCTCACGTGAGCCACCGCGCTTACCTATACTACAAGACCCCCACTGATTATCCCCAATGTTGTACCGCTGCTCCCAAATGCAAAGGAAGCCACGCCATGTCACAGCAGAGAGCCACTCTCTACTCCTGCGGCAGGATGCCACCAACACCATGGAACCCCGCTCCCCTTAGGGTGGGTGTGTGCCGACCTCTGAAGATTTAAAGGGACAGTGGGGGGAAGATTCAATAGGAATCCTCCAATGACATCATCCACCCAGCCATTTAAAGGCTGCTGCAGACACCTCTCCAGTGCCTTGGCAATAGGTAGACTACTTTCTGGTAGAGCTAGTTGCACTGTATGTTCCTGCATTCCTGATCCTTGTTCCTGAGTCTCCGGACGTGTTCCTGCATTCCTAGTCTGTATTCCTGAGTTTGTTGTCTTGTCCTTGGTTGTCTTTGCTTCTATGTGGTTAGTCTTCAGTTCCTTGTCTACAATCCTTGTCTCCTCATCCTGTTCAGTCTTCAGTCCCATTCCTCAGCCTTCCACCTTTCAAGCTCCTTGCTCCTGCCTGCCTCTCATGCCCCACTCCCATTGGTTTGATCTCTGGATTTGACTTTGGTTTCCCTCTCAACCTTGATTGAACTCCACCTGCCACTGACCACTGCCTGGACCTCGACTGTGATTGAAGTCTGTCTGCCACTGACCACTGCCTAGACCTAGACTCTGCTGAATGCTGCCTGCTCTATCTGCTTCCTGTCTCTGATTCTGCCTGTTTTTAGCCTGCCCAGAACACTGGCCTGTGACCCAATTTCAACAGATCTTCATCTCTACTGCAGAGGCCCATGCCTATGTCCTGCCTGTCCCAGCACCTGAAGGCTCAACCTAAGGGGAACAAGGGCTGGTATAGGGTAAAGCTCCAGTTGGGCCTTTGCCTCAGCCAGTTCTGCCAGTCAATGGTGGAGACCTGCAGGACTCCTCCATACAGGTTGCTTAAACTCCACTTTGGTCCAAGAGTCCACGACTGCAACAAGGAGGGGGAAGGTGATGATGAAGGGAGGGGCTGGGGAAGAGGTGGTGATGATGCCTGGAGTGGTGGAAGAGATGGAGGGAGAGGGAAGATAATAATGATGACACTGGAGGTGAATAGGAGGGAGAGAGAAGATGATGATAATGCCAGAAGGTGGATGAGAGGGGTAGAAGGAAAGGGAAGGCAGTGATGATGATGATGCCAGGGGATGTGGAGGGAGAATGTGATGATGCCAGGGGGTGCAGGAGAGTGGTAGAAGCCAGGAGAGGGAAGGTGATGATGATGGTGATGGGAGAGAGAAGGTGATGCCAGAGAATGGGGGAGAGTGGTAGAAGGAAAGGGAAGGTGGTGATGATGATGCCACTGGTGAGAAAGTGGAGAGAGAAGTAATGTTGATGCCAAGGAGTGAGGGAGAGGGAAGGAGATGATAATAGGAGGGAGAGAGAAGAGATGGTGGGAAGGGAATGTGTAGATGATGATGCCAGAGGGTGGAAGATAGGGAAGGGAAGAATATGATGTTGCCTGTGGATAGACATGATTATGATGCTGAGGAAAGAGGGAAGGGAGAATGTGATGATGCCAAGGGGTAAGGGGAGAGGGAAGAGAAGTGAAAGTGATGATGGGGAAATAGGTGGTATGCCACAATGAAGTGACCCTTGTGCCAGGTGTATCATGAAACAAAAAGGTTGGGAACCATTGATCTACTGTATGGGACCTCTCCAGGTATTTGTGACTTGGACTGTCATTGTTGGAAACAGGATATTTGGTTTGATGAACTCTCTGTCTGACCCAGTATGGCAATTCTTATGTTCTTAAACCATGTTTCCATTTCTGACAGGATTTTTTATGCTTCTGACATTTAAAAAGAACAGAGAAAATGTCTGGATAGTTTTGAGAAAGAAGTTACATCTCAGATGTATAAATTCAAAATATGTTATTGCAAACAAAAGGCAATACTGCTTACTACTTTCTTTGGATTATTTGGTGATTGTGTAGGTTATTTCATCAACTGGGGTCTGAAGTCCATCTGTGATGTCATGATAATCACAATTGCTGTCTCCTCAAAATTGTCAATCCAGTGAGTGAAAGCCTAACTTTTGAATGCTGTTGATGGGTTGACACACTGTGCTAACTGATCTCCTTCATCACTTGCTGCACATGTCGTAACCCTAGAGACAGAAGCCAAGCTAGATGCTGGTAGAGCAGGCTGGAATAGGATTCTTCAGCCTATACCAGTCATCCTCCTCTCAGTTTGAGCCTTTAGTTGGTCAGCAGGACATAGAGAGGAAACAAGGACACACAGCAGAGTATTAGTCTAGAATAGGAGTGCTGGAAATTAGATGGAATATGAATTTTATAAGTAAATAAATAAATACTGAAAGGTGCCCAGAGAAGTGGGACAAAGCCACAGCAGAAAGAGCACAGAAGGATGCCCACAAATGAGAGACTAGGACACAGAAACAAACCAGATAACCCCGAAAACCTGCCCCTGTGCGCGCCGAGCCTATTTTGCATAGGCTTGGCGGCGCGCACAAGCCCCAGGTCGCGCGTATGTCCCAGGTCTTTGAAAAAGGGGCGGGAAGGGAGCGGGATTGTGGACATGGTGCCGATCCGGGGGCGGTCCGGGGGCGGGACCGAGGCCTCCGGCACAGTGGCTGTACAAGATACGCCTGATAGAGGCAGGCATAAAAAATAAAACAAGGTAGGGGGTATTTAGGTAGGGCTGGGGGTGGGTTAGATAGGGGAAGGGAAGGGAAGGTGGGGGGGAGCGGAAGAAAAGTTCTCTCCAAGGCCGCTCCGATTTTGGAGCGGCCTTGGAGGGAACAGGGAAAGTCATCGGAGCTCCCCTAGGGCTCGGCGTGCACAAGTGTGCACCCCCTTGTGCTCGCCGACCCTGGATTTTATAACATGCGTGCGGCAGCATGCATATATTATAAAATTGGGTGGACATTTGTGCGCTCCGGGTAGCACGCACAAATGGTCGTTTAAAAATCTGCCCCGTACTGTGAGGCTGGTTTATATCTGATGAAGCACCAGAACAACATGGCTGCCAGCAGGACCTACAAGCCATAGAGCCTGGAGGACTAGGCAGCTAGTTCTCAAGGCCCACTGAAGATGCCTGCTAACAGGAGGCAGAATCACCCAACAGATTCTCACACAGTGCTTCAAGAGGTTCATCTGCTGTGGTATTAATGACCAACTATGTGGTTTCTATTTTTTTTGTTGGAATGTCCAGAGGTTCCTTCTCTATGCCTAATAGCTTTTGGGTAGGTTCCTCAATGGCATACTTCTTCTTTTTCTTGATTATATGCAAGTTTTTGGTCATATACGAGTCCTTTAAGTGTTTCTTTGGTGTCATTCTTCTTTTTCAGTTATGAATGCATTAATTGATGGAGATGTCTTGCCTTTTTCTGGGGTGCAAGAAAGGGTTAATTTCTGACTTCAATATCAAGATAGACCCCTGGAAGCAAGGTTCCTGCTAATGTCCTGGCTTGCACTTCAGAATGGGAGTATGATTTTTCCTTCAGAGGCCAGTGCTTGTATGTATGGTTCTGTAACCTCTTTTTTAATCCTTTGCATTGTGTCTAGTTTCGTTAACTTCCTGAAGATCTTTGTTAAGCACTCCTCTGCTTGGTGTCAGAAGGCACCACATCTTCAATTCTAGGGCTGGCCAAGTAGTCCAGGAAGCCCAGGAGTTCTCCTAGAAAGAACTCATCAGGAGGTGTTGGTCCAACCTGTCTACTTGGGTCTGACCTCAAATAAATGTGGGTTACCTATTCATGGATCCAGATGCCTCTTTCTGGCTCCTTGATGACTTGCAAAATTTACTGAAAGAATTACTTATATTCCTCTTAGCGATATGGGATCCTGGAGATAGATGATGACCTTCTGTTCTTTCCAGCACAGCCGGATGTTCATACTGAAGAAAGAAGATAGGTATATTTGGATTCCTTGTTTCCAGCAGGCTCCTGCTGAAATGTTATACTTTATCCAGCTCGAGGAAGGATATGGTCTCAACATGAAGAGAGCCGGTGCAGAGCTGAATGGGAACCATGGAGTCTACCCTCCAACATGGAGTGTGTGACTTCACCTGGTAGAGGTTTGCCATGAATGGAGGACAGTAATAAGGGCACTGGGGAGCGGATGGTGTGGATTCAGAGATGTTCCACAAGTTGCCTCAGGATGAAGTTCCCACCGGCACCAGAGTCCACCAAAGCCAGTGTATGAAATTCTTGGGCATCCAGGTTCATGGAAACTGGCAGGGTTAATGGAGAAGATGAAGTCAAGCCTAGGAGTAGTCCTCTGGCAGGACCTAGGCCTGGAGGTTTCCCAGACAAACGGGGCAAGAAGCTATAGCATGTCCGGGTTGGCCGCAATACAAGCAGAGCCCAGATTGTCGGCGGCAGTGTCTTTCTTTTGGGGAAAGCCTACTTCAACCCATTTGCATTGGTTCATCTGCTTCTTTACTTGAGGTAGTGTTAGGCTTGGGAGAGGGCGTATGCCGAATTCGGGGTGCACTCGGTGCCATCCTTTTGGGCGCTCTAGCCTCTTGAGTACATTCTCAAGGCGACGATCGATATGGCCAGCAAGATCGATCAAAGAATCCAGGGATTCAGGAAGTTCTCAGGCTGCAAGTTTGCTTTTAATACACAGGCTTAGGCCTTTAAGGAAGATAGCATGCAGACAGTCTGAATCCCAGTGAAGTTCAGACGAAAGAGTCCTGAACTCAATAACATAGTCGGTCAAAGTCCTGGAGCCTTGCTGGAGATGTAGAAGAGAAGATCCGGATATGGTTCTCTGACCTACAATATTGAACACAGAGCAAAAAAGGGTGAGAAAGCAAAGTAGATAATGAAGAACTGGATCGCCTTGCTCCCAGATGCCCAGGCCAGTGCCTTACTGTCCAAGAGTGATAGGATGTACGTCGTTTTGGCAATCAAATCTGGAAAATATGCGGGTTGTAGGCAAAAGTGCATATTACACTGATTTAGGAAACCCATGCACATAAAGAGGGTCACCTGAGAAACGTGGGGGTGCCGGCAAGGGAGTGGCATGTGAGAGGCAGAAGTAGGTTTGGCAGACGTCGAAGTGGAGTCCACTTCCGATGAGACAATCATGTTAGTTTGAGCATGCAGGTTGGCGGTTTTGCTTAAAAGTACGGTGATTTGAAAGTGAAGAGTACAATAATCTTTAAGGGGAATGCCGTACAATATGGACTCCGGATTGCGAGCTCAGTAAGCAATAATCTTTAAGGAAATGCCGTACAACATGGACTCTGGATTGTGAGCTCATGTATGAATACAATCAAAAATTTGCAAATATGTCCCTGAGGAAGCTCCCAATAATAGGGGCAAAACGAAGATATCTTTTGTCGGACCCAGTGAACATATGATCTTGACTAAATGAATATGGATACATTAGAGACAGCGTGATGATTTATGGATATTTTAAGGTGATAACTGATCATGATACATGTAATTGAGGGAAATGACATGTATTGACAATTGTGTACGTGATAATTTATAAGGTTTACACTTTGTACTGTTGAATAATCAGGTTAATAAGTGTATCTATTACAAAAAGAAGATATGTCAATTTCAATTTAACATCTCAAACAACATTTGTTGCTTTTACTTGGTGTATGAATGTGTGAATGTGTTAGCTTAGTTTTAAATATCTATGTAGGGATATATGTGGGTATTTCCAATAAATAATATATTGGTTAAAATTGGTGTCTCTCTAAAATTTGTGGTTTAGTTTATGACAGTGTGATAGGGAGTGGTATCTTAAAGATTACCCTTTGTGTTGTAATACCAGCTTCAGACATGGCATCAATACCACTTCTCAGGCGCTCACCTAAGTCCATCTGGCCCCGGCACCCAAGGGCTCAACCTGCGGGGAATGTGGGCTGGTATTGGCAAAGCTCAGCTGGCCCCTGTCTTCCTCCGGCCTCACCTCCTGACGTTGGGGACCTGTGGGGGTTTTCCCTCTCAGGTAGCATCAACCCCAACTCAGGCTAGGGGTCTACAGACCATGCCGTGGTTCCTACAGATTGCCAAGCCCATGGATATGGTGGAGGCCTCTGCTCTGCAGGCCATACTGGGCTTAGCCCAAAAAATACTTAAACAGCAGAAAGTGCTGGTGTTGCGTCAGTTGGTCTCAGATGGCTTCGACCTCTGTGCCTCACCTTTCTTTCTGCTCTCCCCACTAGCCTTGAGAAGATGGCTACCGCAGCATCTGCTTGCCGCTCTCTCCGGCGTCCCTGGAACGGCTGTGGCAAGGCTATCCGCCATGTTTCTCCTGAGGGCCTCCTAGGGTGCGCGTGCGCGCACCACCCACGTCTTTATCCACGTCATGGCAGGAACCTCGGGGGCGTCCCCCTCAAGTGACATCACGCCATCCGGGTATTTAGCCTGCCCCTCATTTGCTAACAAATCGAGTTAGCAAGGATTGGACTCGCGTCCGGTCTGAGCTACTATGCCGCTTCCGTGCTGCCGCTGGAAGCTCTCTCTGCCCTTTGGGGTATTTCATCTAACCTGGGTACCCGCTCCTCGGGGGCCCTTTGCTTTCTCTCAGGTGCCTATCTGGGACACCAGGTACTCGCTCCTCGAGAGCCTGCTCTCCCTGCCTGGGTGCCTAGAATCCAACTACTTTTGCCTGATGGAATCTACATCTATACAGCTACCAACTTAGTGAGTAATCTAACCTTTACCAGTCTGTCTCATCTACAGCTCTGCACTGGGAACCTGCAACCAGAACTCCCTATACCACCGAGTGCTGATAACATCTATCATTGTGAGACGGGTCCCCTCAGCCGAGAGTCCCTGGACTGCTACTACTGGATCACCTCATTACTGCCACCTCTGGTGGTATCATCTAGCTGTATAATAAAAGACAAATCTCTGTATTTGCGTGTCTCGAGTCTAAGCTAGTACTGTGGTTCCTCATGGGGCTCCTCCCCATGTGACTGGTCATCACCACAGTACCCAAGAATCCATTCCAACACCTCAAAACCATAACAGCTGGAGTCTCTCATCTCAGCCGTGGAACGGCTGGGTCAATGTCTGGATTCTACCATTCATCCAGGTGCATCAGCTCCTACGGTTGTGAGCATTTCCACCCCTTCGCCGATTGCACGACCCATTCTGCCCCTCCCAGCACCTCCACGTTTCTCCAGGGATCCCCAGAACTGCGGCAGCTTCTTGAACCAGTGTCATATGCACTTTTGTCTCCAGTCAGAACTCTTTCCTGATGACCTCACCAAGACCACATATATCCTTTCCCTGTTGGAAGGTAGGGCTTTGGCCTGGGCCTCTCCACTCTGGGAATGTGCCGACACTGTGCTGCAAAACTTTCAAGGGTTTCTCTCACTGTTTTGTACAGTCTTTGACGATCCTGGACACCGGTCTTTCTCCAGTTCTTTCCCGCTGCACTTGCGCCAAATTTCCCAGTCTCTCACGGATTATGTTATCGAGTTTTGCACCCTGGCATTGGAACTCCACTGGGGCGAGGACTGCTTATGCTTGATCTTCTTGGATGGCCTGGCCCATCAGATTAAGGACGAGCTGGAAGCCTGTGAGCTACCTTCATCACTCGATGCCCTCATTGATCTGGCTGGTCGCATTGATCACCAACTCCAAGAGAGGACTCAGGAACTACAACCTTCTAAAAGAGCTCCAACAGCCTCTTGGAGGCTTCTACGCTTGCCCTCTCCCAAACAGACTGCGGGGGCTGGTAAAATTACGTCTGATGAGCCCATGCAGTTGGGTAGGGGTTGGTTGAATTCTGAGGAACGCCTACGACATTAGCGTTCCAGGCTTTGTCTATACTACGGAGAGGCAGGGCAACTCCTGGCTCAATGCCCTGTACGTCCTGGAAATGCTTGGTCCTAGGTCACGTTGGGGGACTTCCCCTAGGCCTGACATCTCCTAATCTCCCACTCACTCTCCCAGTATCCCTCGTTGTGGACAAGCACAAATTCCATACCCTGGTTCTCCTGGATTCCAGAGCCGGGGGCAATTTTATCCTCAAACAACTGGTCCAGCATGTCAGGATTCCTACCTGCCATGCTCTGGTGCCTCTCATGCGGTCCTCGATTTCTGGGGAACCATTGCTGGGCAAAGTCACCCATACCACCGTTCTGATCACCTACCGTACCGGCGCCCTTCATGAAGAGACGCTGGCTTTCCATTTCATTGACCGGTCTATTCATCCTTTGGTGCTCGGCTTGCCGTGGTTACAGAAGCATTCTCTGCAATTTGACTGGGCATCCTTGCAACTAAGTCAATGGGGTATCTCTTGCCTGAAGTTGTCGGCTCCACAACAATGCCTCTCTACTGCGCTGCTTCCTGCTGGACTGCCTTCCAGTTATGCTTTTTTCATGGATGTCTTCTCCAAGCAAGGAGCCAATGTTCTACCTCCGCGCCGCCAGTATGACTGTGCCATCAACCTCCTGCCCAACATAGAACCTCCTTGGAGCCAGGTCTACCCTCTGTCTCTCACTGAGACCAAGGCCATGTCCGAGTATGTGCAGAATTTGGCCAAAGGGTTTATTCACAAATCCTCATCCCCTGGGGGGCCTGGCTTCGTCTTTGTGGCCAAAAAGGATGGGACTCTCTGCCCCTGTATTGATTACAGGGGTTTGAATGCCATCACCCTAAAGGATCGATACCCCTACCTCTTATTGCGGAGCTGTTAGATTGTTTGCAAGTAGCCCGGATGTTCTCAAAATTTGACCTCCGTGGGGCCTACAACCTCATTCGTATTTGGGAAGGCAACGAGTGGAAGACGGCCTTCAATACTTGAGATGGGCACTATGAATATTTAGTGATGCCTTTTGGACTCTGCAATGCCCCGGCCTTTTTCCAAAATATGATGAACTAAGTCTTCTGTGACTTGTCCCAATTTTTTCATCATCTATTTGGATGACATTTTAGTGTTTTCCAAGAACCTCCAGACCCATCGACTAGACACAGGACACAAGGGCTCAACCTGTGGGGAACGTGGGCTGGTACTGGCAAAGCTCCAGTTGGCCCCTGTCTTCCTTCAGCCTCGCCTCCTAACGTTGGGGACCTGTAGGGTTTTTCCCTCTCAGGTAGCGTCAACCCCAAGTGAGGCTAGGGGTCCACAGACCTTGCCGTGGTTCCTACACTCCTGATCCTTAGGGGGGATTTTTGCTATGGGGGGATTTGAATTGGATTTGAGATTTAATTACTCTTCTTTTCTAAATTTGAGCTCAAGGTGAGTTACAATTTAGGTACTGTAATTATATTTCCCAGTGCAAGAGGACTTACAATCTGTCCTAATCTAAGGACTCAATTCAGTGACAGCCACTTTGTAAATCCGGAGCTGCGGGGCAAGAGTGACTGGAGATCAAATGAGGTAAGAACTGGGTTGGAGGAGTGGGGGGAGGTTGGTGATGTCCTGGGAGCCAGAATGAATCTTTAATTTTAAGTGGGTTTGGTGGTTGGTAGGAGGGACCCAGACCCAGTAGCATTATTTTCATTGGTGACAGCAGTTGCATCTTCCAAATGAAATGAAATGAAAAAGCAAACAAAACTCCATTTATTTTTCTTTCATTGTGTTTCAAATGACAGCACATCCCTATAGCAAGCATTGGCAATCTGTGAGTATCTGCAGAGATCAAAAGGGGTGTTTGGAAGAGATGGTGTGCTGGGGACACTGCTAAAGAGAAGAGGTGGTGTTCAGGTTTCCCTCAATCAAGTCACACAGAGCAGCAGTCACTTTGGGGGCATCTAATGTGAACAGGTTGTCCAGAGCAGGAAGCTGAGTTGCAAAAACCCTGTTATCTTAGAACATTCAACAACGTGAACAGCCCATTTCTTCTGGGATAGCAAGGGAAAGATAAAGTGGTGAAATAAGGCCAAAGATTTCATTTGGCTTGCCATTGAGGCTTTAGAGAACTATGCCCCTAAGCTATTTGATGAGATTTCTGCTACTACAAAGGAGATTCCATCAAAATGTGCTGTTTAAGATGTTACTTTAGTAGACCACTCAATTAATTGGAGTCTCTAGAATCTCAAGTTGATAAGTTTTTGGATGTGAGCACAGTTTTGATTTTAGAAAATCTGGTCCTGAGAACTAAAATTGAAATTCTTGAAAACAGTGTAAGGAGACTCAATCTGAGATTTCTTAACTTTCCTAAAATCCCTTCTATATCTTTGAAAGAAATTTTTTTAAAGAATTTAATGGAGGTGTTGGAATTCCCAGTGGAAGTGATGGATCCAGTCTCATTACTTGCCTCAAGGGGCTTAATTATATCTATATCTATATTTATATATATAGAGAGAGAAACAACGGGATATTAGTCAATGTTAATGCTATCTCAAATACTCAAATAATGGTGGAAGAACAAGCAAAGTAAATGAGCACTAATGTTAATATTCATCAGTAAAAACTATTTCTTTATTAACATGTTTCATAAAATAAATGAGCACTTTTACATTAAAGATTAATGACTATACAAAGATGAGCATTCATACTTGTGAACAAGGACTGTATTATACTACATAAACAATGCAAAAGGTATATACAAATATTATAAACACATTAATTCAATATCAAATGTATGGGACAATTTAGAAAAGCTAACATGTACTAAATCAACAATATATAGAGTTACAAAGAAATCATTATAAAATTTGAAAAGCATATAGGACCGTTTGCAGCTAAAATATGTTATAAGTTAACAATCCCAAAAGATTGGGTTACAAACTAGGCACCCTGTTTACAAATGGAAGGTATATATAACAATATATAAAAATGCTGTGATGTATTTCTTGAGTATGATGTTAGATCATTCAATGGTTCAAGTAGCAGGTTTTTTTAATGTATGCTTTTTTTTGACATTGTAAATATTTGTGATTCTTTGGTTTTTATGGTCAACGGTGTCTTATATGCTATTGGCTTCCCTCTGAGAAAACTGTTATCAGTGAAACAAGGGCCTTTGATGGGGATCCTACAGCATGGTCCTACTTATTTTATCATTGCTTATCTAGTGTAATACAGTGCTTGTTCACAAATATGATTGTTCATGTCTTGGTATAGTCATGAATCTTTGATATATGAGTGCTCATTTATTTTATGAAAATTGTTAATAAAGAAATAGTTTTAGCTGATGAATATTTAACATTAGTGCATGCTCTTCTCTCTCTTCCTATAGATATATGTATATCTCCTGATATTTCTATAACTACTCAGAACAGATATGTGTTGTTTCTTTGTTTCTTGCACAGCACCCAGCAGATTTATATGCTAAGGCACAATTTCTTTTAAGGCATCAGTATAAATGCCCTATTAGACATCAAGGATCTCGTTATATTTTCTTTGACTCTGAACATCTTAGAACTTTCCTTCAAGATAAAATTGTATCTGTGCCTTCCCCTGTTTTACTTCCCTGATTTATCCCTCTAATTTGAGGTTCATGAATTATGTAATGGAATAAGAATGTATTTTAGCACCTCACTGTCCAATTTTTATGCTGTTGGGGATGGTAGTATTTGGTTGTGATCTTCCTTTGTATTCTGCTTCTTTTATTTCTGCATTTTAACTCACTCTCTTTATAGTGGACTCTTATACTAAAGACAAAGCTGTTTTTATTTTTTCAAGGGTTATCTGTAGATAAAAGATGGTGTTTTTCCTGTTGTTTATATGTGAAGATACTTTGTATTTCTTTCAAGAATACGTTTTGCTGTGCATTTGGAAAAGCCTAACAAGCATAAGGGGGCCTATATTCAGCTATACAGCATTCTGATTAACTTACACACTTAATGGTAACAGTGGCTAAATAACAACAAATGTCTTCTCAGAAAACAACGGCAAGTTAGAATGAAAAAGGTTATTTTAATTCTTGTGCTATATTATGAGTAAATTTCAAAATGGGTTATGCATGAAAATATGGCGTATGTGCATTTATGAGCAGCATATGCACATATACATGATTTTACAAAAGGGCAACATACATGCATACACTCAAGTTCATAAGCAAAATGACATATGAGCAAAGCACTCGTGTTAGGGGTGTGGTTTGCAAGCTTGCACATACATTGCAGTTTTATAAAGACCATACAGGTGAATGTTGTCAAGACTATTGAACATTTTTTCCTACAGCTATTTTATGCGCCAAATTGCAACTTTCATTCTCTTTTTCAGCTTCATGTTTGGTGGCTGGCTTCTCCAGGTGAGTAGACACTGCAGCAGGTTAGGAGGAGACGTGAGGTGGGGGGTGGGGGTGGGTAAGGGGGGAATCAAGGAATTCATGGTCTTTAACCAGTTGTCTGCTTGCTTGTAACCTTTCATTTTGTCTGGTTTGCTCTCAGACCAGATACAAAGTTTGCTGGCTTTATTCAGGGGAACCTATCAGTGATTGATACTGCATTCCAGAGAGGGCTAACATGTGTGTATCTGTGTTTGTATATGCTGACTGGGGAAGACTTGGGGGGGGGGGGGGGTGAATGAGTATGAATTGGGTATACTGGGGGCTGAGTGTGATAGGGCATACTGGGGGAGGTAAATGACACTGGGACATAGTGGAGGGTGAGAGGCAGGAGGAAAAACATCCAAAATGGCAATAATAATCTAATGGAAACTCTTGGCACAATGGTTGAGGAGAGGGAGACAACAGAGGAGGAGAAGGAGAAGATACCCCTTACAGAAAGTATGCAGGACAAGGACACAACTTTTGGATCTGTCTGAGCAGCAAGTCATATGCAGGTTCAGGTTTAAACAAGGAAATTATACTATAGCTATGCCACATCTTGTCAGTACACTTTAAAGTCACTATGGCTCTAGCCTTTTTGGCCATCAGCACCTTCTAGACCCCTGTAGTGTCAAGGCTGGAATAAGCCAGTCAGCTACCTCCAATTGAATTAATTAATTTTTGACAGCTTTTCTCAGGAAAGCGCATCATTATATATTTTTTCCTCAGAGAAGACTGCAACAACAAATAATAACAAAGTTCTACCAAATTGCATGTTACCCTTCAGTTTTGGGGGGACATTTGCACTCACATCCCTATAATAGCACCATCAGCAAATGAGGTCACCTAGAACAACCACAAGGACTTCCACTGCAATGCCAAGTGAATCATCATGGAAAAGTTCCCAGGTTTCCTGGTTCCTGTCACAAGGCCTACATCTTTGAACAGTCAGGAATTCATGACTGTTTTGGCTTCTAGGTTGGTACGCTACTCTCGCTTCCACCTCACAGCTACTAACCTCTCCCCTTTTTCTCTCACTGATATCGAAATTGAACCCGGGTATAATCAACAAGGTGGACTTAGGCACAGGAAACCCAGTCCAGCCTCTAACTGGAATAGCTTCACTGCCTACTATTATGGGATATTTCATTCAACTCTTCTCCGCCTTTTCCTTTACAGCTGATAGAAGATATCCACTCAAAATCTGGCTTATGATCCTACTGGCATACTCATAGACAGTAGCAGATATGCATTACAACAGAACCCATCAGAAGACCATGGCAGTCATTGAGAAAAATTTTGGCCTACTAAAAACAAATTTCTACTGGCTGGAAAAATCTGGGAGATGTCTCCTCTACAGTCCCACCAAGGTCTATGGGAACTTTATAGGATGTTCATGAGTCATAACTTTACAAAACACCACAAAAAACAGAGGGCTGCCTCTTCCTGAGGGATTAGATGATCATCTTGAAAAGGAAGAGGAGGCATATGACCTGAGCACTGAAGAATTGCAGGAGATACATCACCAGACTCACCAGCAGGCTGTAGAGGAAAGGAACACTCAGATTCAAATACATTTTCAACAGTAAAGGTACATTTATTTACAAAACAATGGTGATATTGGTCCATAGAATACAATAAATTAGTTTCCTATGCTATCCTCTGATTTTTTGGGAGGTGGTTCCATGGCCTTGGATTAGCCCAATCTAGTTCTCCTCCACAATAGTGTCTAGATCATGAGAGGTCTTGAACGAGTAAATGTGACTCGGTTATTTACATTTTCGAATAATAGAAGGACTAGGGGGGCATTCCATGAAGTTAGCAAGTGGCACTTTTAAGACTAATTGGAGAAAATTCTTTTTCACTCAACGTACAATAAAGCTCTGGAATTTGTTGCCAGAGGATGTGGTTAGTGCAGTTAGTGTAGCTGGGTTCAAAAAAGGTTTGGATAAGTTCTTGGAGGAGAAGTCCATTAACTGCTATTAATCAAGTTTACTTAGGGAATAGTCACTGCTATTAATTGCATCAGTAGCATGGGATCTTCTTAGTGTTTGGGTAATTGCCAGGTTCTTGTGGACTGGTTTGGCCTCTGTTGGAGACAGGATGATGGGCTTGATGGAACCTTGGTCTGACCCAGCACGGCAATTTCTTATGTTCTTATGTTCTTAGTCACTACTCATAGTGCCTTTGGAGGGCACAGATAGTGAGGGCAATGGCAAGGGGTCAAAGCTGCAAGAAGGCAATGGAATGGACAATAGCTCATAAGAACTGATATGAGGGAGACAAGAGGCTGAAGGCCTGTCAGCTGTGGTGTTCCTCTCCTCTTCAGTACAGCACATGAAGAGTCCATCCCCTTGGTAGCAGAGAGTTCTCCAACTGTGCTCTCATAGAGGGGGGAATCTTCCTTTATCATGTTGGTAGAATCACTGGAGGAGGCATCCATGTAGGTGGTATACCCAGTGGAGGATGAGACCCCATCATGGCTGGTGACGGACCCACTGGGGGAACAGCAGATAGTGGAACAATCCAGGGTGGTAGTGGTGCTGAGGAAAATGCTGGGGAGAGGCAGCATCCAGGGGCCCAGTGGCTGCCAAGGAGGATTCCATACAGGCTGAGGTTGGTAGGATGGCATCTGCTGTAGCATCTAACTGCAGACTGTGGTCATGCTCTGCAGTTTTTCCTGCTGCATTCTGCTAAAGTCCTGGATCTCCTTATAGACACCATGCTTTTCTTCCTGCACCATTTCCTTTAGGTCCTGGTTGCCCTGCCATAAGCCAGCAATCTGGCCTGCCATTCTTTCATTCAATTTTAGCATATGGCTCTCTGCTGGAGTGCACAGCATCTTGTCTTTATTACCAAAGAATCTGCCCTATTCAAGTGGTCTCCTCCTCATCTCCAGCATGCTGTAATACTTCAAGAGTATATTGCCCCCAGCTCCACCTCCTCCAACAAAGCCTGACAGCTTTCAGCATTTATAGCCATATTTTTCTCATTCTCCTTGTCAGCCCTGAACTCTACTTGCCCTTTCTCTTCATCCTCGCTGCTTCTTCTGGGCTTTCTGGCCATCCACTGGGGTTAATTAACTCCGGTGCATTGACTCCAGTGGGCGGCTTCATTTGTCTTTCAAGCATCGAAGAAAAAAGATAACAAAGAAAAAGAGCTCACAGGCCTGGGCCTGACCCTAAGCCAAGGCCCAGACATTAGGACCCGGTCTCTGAGTTGTGTTGTGGGGTCAAGCCTGGGTCTGGGCAGAGGCCCCAGGCCAACATGATGTCAGGCTCTGGCCTCCAGGTCGGGTCATGGCATCCGTCCTGAGTCTGGATCGAGGCCCAGGCATTGGGCCTGAGTCTGGGCTGAGGCCCTGATATCGACACCCAGCCTCTGGGTCAGGTTGTGGTATCGGGCCTGGGTCTGGGCCAAGGCCCTGAAATTGGGACCTGGTCTTTGAGACAGTTGTGGAATTGGGCCTAGGCTCAGGCTGAGGATCCAGCGTAGACATTTGGCTTTTGGTTTGGGTTGCTGCATCAGGTTCTGACCGAAGTTCAGGCCAATGCATCAGGACACAGCATCTGGGTCAGGTTATGGCAATGAGCCAGGGTCTGGGCTAAGGCCTCGGTATCGGGACCTGGCCTTTGTGCCTGTGCCCGGGTTCCAGCCTAGGCTGAGGCCCAGGCATCGGGACTCGGCATCTGGGTCAGGTCGAGGTCAGAACTGGGTCCTGACCGAGGCCCCAGTGTTGGGACTTGAGCTTTGGGTCAAGTCACAACGGCAAGCCTGGGCCCAGGTTCCAGCCTAGGCTGAGGCCCTGCATCAGGACTCAGCCTCTGGGTTGGGTTGCAGTGTCAGATCTGGGTCCTGACCGAGGCCCGGGCATCAGAACCTGGACTTCATTGGATACCCGACAGATCAGATATGTTTTTTTTTTTAATTTTTGGAGTTCTTGGCCAAGGCCCCGGCATTAGCTCATGCATCTGCCAAGACCCCGGTGTCACACTCAAGCCTAGCCCACGCCCTCTGCTTTGGGCCTCAGCCTCTGCCCTAGGCAAGGCTCTGGCTTCAGGCCTAAACCTAGCCCCGATGCATTCATTTTAATAAATGGAACAAATACGTTTGTTTCATTCAGGGGGGCCTCCAATTCAGTTTGGGGCCCCTGAATGAAACAAATTGACTTTATCTGTTGCATTTGCACTTTTGTTTTACATGAATGCACATCCCTACCACATTGGATGTGGGTTTAGCCCTCAAAAAGACATGAGTAAACTGAATTACAATATAGTAATCCTCCCATGCCAAACAGTACTATGTGCCAGCATTCAAATAGTAACAACCCTACCTTTGAAAAGAAAACACTGCAAATGTAATACCAGTCCCTAAAATACAAATACACCTCCTATTTGAAAAACTGAACAAACTAGGTTGCTGTAGATAGCTATAGAGAAATTGCATGCCAAGAAAATACCTTACTTCTGTCACAGACCCTCACCAAATACAGAATAAAGAGACCATAATGCAGGGATGGGCAAATGTAGACCTGAAGAGGCACAAGCAGGCCTGGTTTTCAGGATATCCACAATGAATATGCAGAGATATATTTGCATTCAAGGGAAGCAAAGCATTAAAATCTACCTCATGCATGTTCATTGTGTTACGCGTCCCGCTCGCACCCGACCCTCTCCCGGGCCCGCTTACCCTTCCTCCATGCCAGCCAGTCCCGGGGCGGCCTCCCTTGCGTCTGCCGCCAGCTCCACTCAGGTGTTCTGCGGCGACATTCCCTGATGCTTCACCTCCCGGCTCCAGCCAGGCCCCACGGCGGGGCTCAGTGTCCTCTGTGGCATTGGCCCCGACCCTAGGCACATGTGCGTGGACTGACCGCCCTCTTAAAGGGTCAAGGGTGGGTCCCAGCTCCGTGGTGCACCCAGATTGATCTCTGTACAAAAGGAAGTGCCTCACATCACTCCCTTGCCTTGGCAATCGGGTCGATCACCTAGTGATAGCAAGTTTGCCTTCCTGCGTTCCAGTGTCTTGCTCCTGTGTCTACTGTCTCCTTTCTAGTCTCTCTGTTCCAGTGTCTCCTGTGTCTCCAGTTCCTGCGTCTCCTGCTCCTTCATCTCTCCATCCCTGATAGTACCCTTCAGACTGATCTCACGGTACTGACCTTTGCCTGTTCTTGGCTACTCCTTGATTGCTGCCTGCCCTGACCTCTGCCTGGAACACTGACTACTCTCTGATTGCTGCCTGACCTGACCTTTGCCTGGAACACTGACTACTCTTGTCTGCCACCTGGAACTCGACCTCCTGCTTGACCTGACTATGCCCGGACTGAACTCTGTTACAGACCCTGCCTGGCTGACCATTCTGCATCAAGACTCTGGCCTTGATTCTCACCATACACTCAGACACTCTGTTCTGACCTCCTGCGACCTCTGGACTTCCTTATCTGAACACCAACCGCGCAACCTTTTTCGTGGTGGTCACTCCCTTGAACTTTCTCTCTAGGAGACCCTGCGAGGCCCACCTAAGACCAGGTGGCCCGGGTAACCAAGGGCCCAACCTGAGTGACCCCGGATTGCTATTGGCGAAGCTCCAACTAGCCTCTGTCTCCTCCTATGCTCTGCCTCCTGGTGGCAGGTGCTCTCCGGGTCCAACCGGAGGGCCGTACCAATCCTGCACCAAGCCAAGGCTCCACTCCCAGCGCAACACATTGTGGATATTGTGAAAAGCCAGGCCTGTTTGTGGCTTTTGAGGACCAGAGTTGGCCACCCCTGCCATAAATAGAAACATGCAGGCAAAAGCTGAACTGGAAACCACAAACCAGACCCTGTATGAGGCACAACAATGGAAAAACAGAAACGTAAACTTTCCTCCTAAAACAAAATCAAGACATATAAAACATCATTCTAACAGTAAACCATACTAAAATATATTTTAAAACAGCTGACAGAATTATATCTGATAATTAATCTCATAACAATTTTTTAAATTTCCCAAAGCCCAATAAAATATTTCAAAACAACAGACACATCAAGAAACAACCAATAATTAAATTAGAGTTTTAAAACATTTTCCCACTGTCAATACCTAGGAATTGTTCATTTCCTGTCACCCTGCGAATGTCGTGGATTAGTGGGGGTAGGAAGGGGAAAACAAACTTTCTTCTCTCTCATACATGCCCATACACACATTTTCCCTCTCCCTCACACACTCACACGCACACACACACACAAACACACACACACACACACACACACACATATGTGCCCTCTCTCCCCCACACACATGCTCTCTCTCACATATGCTGTCTCTCACTTACACACATATGTTCTCTCCCATACATATGCTCTCTCTCTCTCTCACACACATACACACACACACCTGCTCTCATTCACTTTCTTCCCACTCACTCACCCCCTCCTTCTCTCCTCACTCACATCCCCTCTTCCCTTTTGATTCACCTCCTTTGCTTTCCTTCTCTCCATTCATCTCCTTCCCTTCCTTCTCAGTCACTCACTCCCTTTACCTCTTACTCATACTCTCCTTCCTTTCCCTCCTTTCTGAATTATACCCTCACCTTTTCTACCCTTTGTCACTCACTCCCTAGCTTCCCACTCACTCCCCTTCTCTTTTACCTCCTTTCCTTCTCTTATATCCTCACTCACATTCCCTACCTTTCTTCCCCTTTTGTTTCACTAGCCCTTTTTTCTTTCTCTAATGGGAGGTCACTATTAGGAGTAGCTATACAGTTCTTCTTGCTGGAAGAGTTTTGGAACCTCGCTAGCACCTCATGTATAGGTGCCACGTAGGGTCTTCTTTTTGCTGACAGGTTGTGGGAATACCACAAGTACATCATTCCTCAACGCCATGGGTTTTTCTTGCTGGAGTGGAGTGGAAACCCTGCCAGCATTTCATTCTGCTGCACTGCCTGCTGCCATGAGCTCTTCTTGCTAGTAGGCTGTTGTGGGTTGGAAAGAAATGCTTAACACTGGCAGGTAATAATAAGAGAGAAAAATAGTTTATTCAAGGAAATGATATATTACAGGAGTATGCAGGTTACCTGAATAGTCAAGGAGTGATGCAGAATCAGAGATTGCTACTGATACATTAGGTTAAATAGGTTACCACCTCTACTTTTCACACCAATGATTTATCTACTTAGTTAACATAAAATTCATCAGCACAGCATTTCTTTACATCACTGTGGGACTTCCTACTTGCAGGACATTAGAATTTAAATGGCACAGTGAGTTGGTCACTGCAGGGATTTTTGTGGGTAAACTTGCTTCTACTCCCTGAGGCAGCCATCTCACCCTCCCTCATTATACAACCACACCTGGAACATGTGTACTTTTGGGGCTATTGACATGCTGAAAAGGAGTGGCCCTATACCGCACTTTAGCCTGGTCCACCTTAACCCCTATAGAGGGAGAGAGCTCTGTAGGCACAACCCTGCTGGGCACAATAAGAGGCAGCATCCAGCTGGGAACAGGAGGCCCTGCATCTCTAGGAGAATGCAGCTCCTAAAGTCCTGGATTGAGATAAGCTGTGTGTACCCTGCTGGAGGTAAGCAGTCTACTACTGTGTATGCTGATTGTGATTAGTAAAGCTGTATGAAAGAAGCAGGCGTCATTGTGGAGTATGTTTCCAGCCCGAAGTTTTGCTAAGCTATCCTACATATGGTGTCAGTGTTACATTTCGTGGACGTAAGTGATAGTATAATAGCCTTACCTGAGTTAGGTCACCACCGAGATTTGGCCGAGGTGGCCAAGACACAAAAACTGATACACAGTCCGGGTCAGAGAGCAGGTAAACAGATTCCAGTACTAAGTCCAGGTCAGTGGCATGTGGCAGACAAAGAAATCCAAAGGGCAGTCCAGGTCAGAGACAGGCAGCAGGCAAACAAATCCAATGGGAAGTCCAGGTCAGAGGCAGGTAACAGGCAAACAAATCCAATGACTTGCCAAAAGTCCCTGGTGGTCCAGCGGGGGTCTGGAGCGATCTCCTGCACTCGGGCTGTCGGTTGCCAGTATTCAAAATGGTGCCGATAGCCTTGCCCTTACGATGTCACAGGGGCTACTGGTGCCATTGGTCAGCCCCTGTCACATGGTAGGAGCACAAGATGGCGCCGGCCATCCATTGCTACTACCAGGTGACAGCCACGGGACCTCCGACTTAATAGCGCCATGATATTAAGTCGGAGGATGCACAGAAAAGCAGTTTTTACTACTTTTCTGTGCACTTTCCCGGTGCCCAAATAAATTAGCGCCTACCTTTGGGTAGGTGCTAATTTCTGAAAGCAAAATGTGCGGCTTGGCTGCACATTTTGTTTTCTGAATCGCGCGGGAATACCTAATAGGGCCATCAACATGCATTTGCATGTTGATGGCCCTATTAGGTATAGAATAAGGGGTAAGGGAAAACGTGCGTCCAATGGCGGATTAATAGTGCGCTCCGTCGGAGCGCACTGTACTGTATCGGCCCGATTGTGATTAATAACGCTGGAATCTTGTATGAAAGAGGCTCGAGTCAGTGTGGTTTGTGTTTCCAACGTGAAGTTTTGCTCTGCTATCCCACGCATGTGTATTTTTGAAACAACACAGACACATCTGTGCTAATTCTAAAATACAATAGTAAATCTGTGCAGTCCATATACCCACATATATGGTGTTGCGATCCCGGGGCGGCCCCGGGATCGGCACTCACCCCGCCGCGGGTCCGCGGGTACCTCTCCCTCTTCGGGACATCGGGCGCAGCCTTCCCCTCGCAGCTCGACTCCGCGCGGGCCTGCAGGACCCTCTGGCACCGTGCTCCAGCGTCCTCTTCGCCGTCGGCGTCCTCCCACGGCTAGCTCCGCCCCCTAGGCCCGCGCGCGCGTCTCTGCCTCCAATTTAAAGGGGCCAGCGCGGGAAATTCTGAAGACTGCCTCCGGTGACGTCAGACGCTGCAGGGCTACTTAAGCCCTGCAGTTGCTCCTCTCCAGTGCCTTGCAACGAGGTTCCCAGGTTTACCCTGTCTCCAGTTGCTGCGTTCCTGTACTCTCCTGATTTCCTGTGGTTCCTGATCCTGGACTGGCTTACGGTGATTCTCGGCTTCTGACTCTGGACTGGCTTACGACGATTCTTGGCTTCTGACCCCGGTGCGGCTTATGGTGATCCCTCTGGCTCTTGACCTCGGACTGGCTTACGACGACTCCCTGGTCTCGGACCCCGGTTTGGCTTACAGCGATTCTTTGGCTTCTGATCCCGGACTGGCAAGCGACGATTCTCTGGTACACGACTCTGGACTGGTGAGCAACGACCTTGGACTCCGTCTGACTCAGCCCCCGCGGGCTCTCCTAAGTCCCAGCGGCCGGGTCCCTACGGGCTCCTCCTGGGGGGACGCCGGCTTCCAGGGTGAATCTCCTAAGTCCCAGCGGCCGAACTCCTACGAGCTCCTCTCGGGGGAGGGTCGGCTTCCAGGGCGAAGATCTTCTCACCATTGTACCAGCTCCACCATTTCATCCTTCCTTGCCTCGGCCCTTGGTCGCATAGGGCTTCCCAGGATCTTCCTCCAGCCACCCACAACTCCGTCCTTGCCACCTTCCAATCGGGACATCCGCTGTCACCTTGCTCAGCGGCTCACCCTCTGGTTCCGATCGGTCCAAGGGTCCACGAATCCAACATATGGGGCCATGTGGAATTGTTTGAAAATTATCTTCTTAGATTAATACTCTTAAAAGCATTGAATAATAAGTATATGTATGAATTATTTAAAATGAAAGTAAGCAATTCAGACAAGTTACCAAATTTACAAAAAAAACACAGCATTTTGCTGTTTGTTTTCTTAGCTAGCAATAGGGATGTGAATCGTTTTAGGACGATTAAAATTATCGTCCGATAATTTTAATATCGTCTTAAACCGTTATGGAACACAATACAATACAGATTCTAACGATTTATCGTTATAAATCGTTAGAATCGTGAGCCGGCACACTAAAACCCCCTAAAACCCACCCCCGACCCTTTAAATTAAATCCCCCACCCTCCCGAACCCCCCCCCCAAATAACTTAAATAACCTGCGGGTCCAGCGGCGGTCCGGAACGGCAGCGGTCCGGAACGGGCTCCTGCTCTGAATCTTGTCGTCTTCAGCCGGCGCCATTTTCCAAAATGGCGCCGAAAAATGGCGGCGGCCATAGACGAAAAAGATTGGACGGCAGGAGGTCCTTCCGGACCCCCGCTGGACTTTTGGCAAGTCTCGTGGGGGTCAGGAGGCCCCCCACAAGCTGGCCAAAAGTTCCTGGAGGTCCAGCGGGGGTCAGGGAGCGATTTCCCGCCGCGAATCGTTTTCGTACGGAAAATGGCGCCGGCAGGAGATCGACTGCAGGAGGTCGTTCAGCGAGGCGCCGGAACCCTCGCTGAACGACCTCCTGCAGTCGATCTCCTGCCGGCGCCATTTTCCGTACGAAAACGATTCGCGGCGGGAAATCGCTCCCTGACCCCCGCTGGACCTCCAGGAACTTTTGGCCAGCTTGTGGGGGGCCTCCTGACCCCCACGAGACTTGCCAAAAGTCCAGCGGGGGTCCGGAAGGACCTCCTGCCGTCCAATCTTTTTCGTCTATGGCCGCCGCCATTTTTCGGCGCCATTTTGGAAAATGGCGCCGGCTGAAGACGACAAGATTCAGAGCAGGAGCCCGTTCCGGACCGCCGCTGGACCCGCAGGTTATTTAAGTTATTTGGGGGGGGGTTCGGGAGGGTGGGGGATTTAATTTAAAGGGTCGGGGGTGGGTTTTAGGGGGTTTTAATGTGCCGGTTTTTCGATTTTTCGATTTTTCACGATTTTTAACGATTTTTCACGATATTTTACCCCCCCAAACGGCAACAATACGATTCCCTCCCCCTCCCAGCCGAAATCGATCGTTAAGACGATCGAGGACACGATTCACATCCCTAGCTAGCAACAAGGAAATTCTCAATATCAAACAATGTATTCTAAACTATGTTAGATTAAACTTTTAATATGTTTTTTAATTAAAGTTTTGGAGCTCTAATGTTAAAACAACATACTTAAATAGTTTTTCCTTTTTTCCCTCGGTCAAAACAGGAACATTCTGCAGTATAGTCAGATAAGATACTTTATTATCCAGTAAATTATTCTCTCTTTCAGTGCATGCTTATTTGAATACAATTCTTTTTTTTTTTCTGTTTTCTTCTGGTTCAAGAGACTCGTTCAGGTAAATATTAGATTTTTTTTTCTCTACCCTTCTAGGTTGCGTTGAAGTCATTTATGTATACAGTCTAAATTGCATATTCCTATTGCTGGCCAGTGTAGTGAGTATAAATACTAGCTTAAGATAACTTGAAGCTTGAGAGCATAGGGCACCAACAACTTTGGGGTCCTCTCAAATGCCGTCCTCACCTGTGTACTTTTCATTTAACCTACTACGCTACCTATAACCAACTCAATCAAATAAACTGACTACACTGACCCAAAATTCTTCTGAAAAAATACTCAATCTGGTATGTTGCTGTGTTTCTGGATTCCTAAATTAACTTGTGTATCTAACTACTAGAAAATAAAATAAAAATTAGATGTGTGCAACCCATCTACTCCACCTCTCAAATTACCCAATCCCACTTTACTAATGTTCTTTCTCCAGGATGGTTCGAAAAGCCAGAAAAGCTTTTAAAATCAATTTTCTCAGTCTGTTCTTATTGTTGATTATTCAGAGAGTCATTACTGGATTAGGCCTTTATTTCTACTTTTCCCTTTAACAGGGATTCAAGTTTGTCCTCACTCATTCAAGCTCAAGCTCTGGTATTTAAAAATGTCATGTTTTTGAAGAATCCTTTAATTAAAACTTGGAAGTTTCAGTTATTTAGCAACATTTTCCCCTTTTTTATTGCAGGATGTGATGCCTTCTCACATTTCACAGTTATTTCCCTAAATTAAGCAGAACAAAATTTCCATATTTCTGCTTATCAGTTATATTTAAACAGTTCAAGATTCTTACATTTTGGAGAGTCAATAATTTTTAATGCTTCTTTATATTGAACACATTCATTTTCCTATCAAACTTTCCAAAATGTTTAAAAAATTCCCCATATTTTGGACAAAATGTATTTTTTTTTTTAAATTAAAAGAAAGCTTTTCCCTCAGAAATATAAAAACAACTTTTAGTTATCTGAGGGAGAGCCATCTCGTGAGCTCTCTCCCTAGTATAACTGTCGGAATGTACCTTAACTGTCACTGTTACTATACACACTACTCCCCTTTGTGCACCCCTTCGTGCAATCTTTTGTGCTACACTTATTTTAATTCCCTTAAGTTTTCCTTTGTTAATTAACCTTTTTCATAGTGTTTAGTAATCCCTTGTTTATTAAATATGTTCAATGTATTTGACTTAGGAAACCTATTTTCCTGCATACTCTGTTTTTAATGTAAACCAGTATGATTTGTATCTGATACAAGAATGTCGGTATATAAAAATGCAAAATAAATAAATAAATAAATACTGTTGTGAATGAAGGGCAGCTGGAGAGTGGTGTTGTAGAGTAGACACCACCTCCTGCAGTGGCGCAGGATTGGAACAGAGTGTAGATGGTCCAGTGAGGCTGGACTGCTAGAACAAGGGCACTGAATCACTGGAACTGAGTGCTAGTCAGAGTGGAACAGGAATGCAGGAACAAAGTGAAGGGAAGCGTGTTGCTGGATGCAGGTAAGTGTGGAACTGGAACACTGGAGCTGAGTGCACTAAGTGGTACATCTGGGGCATACCAGGTAGATAGGTTCATGGTAAAATCTCTAAAATGTTAAATCGGGGCATGGTAGATAGGTAGAATAGAAACAGCAGGATCCCTAAGGTAATATATCAGGGACATGGCAAGTAGGCAGAATGGACACTAAGGTGGTACATCTGGGGAACTGTAGGTAGGCATGTGGCAGCTAAATGCCTAAAGTGTTATTTAAGGGGCATGGCAGGTAGGCGGAGTGTCAGCAAGGCCTTCAAGGAGCTTTCAGTCATCTCACCACTTGCATAGAAATTCTGGAAACCCAAGCAAAGGCACACTGATTTTAAAAAAGACAAGTGTTTCAGTCATGTCTTGGACCAGCTTTGATCAATGAGGGCTCATGAAATTCCCTGTCATTAAGAAGATATGTCGGTTGGATATTCTGGCTAGTGAGTATGAGGGATAATGCTGAGTTACCTAGGCTAGCTCTGGCCACACTATAGACTTGTGTGCCCAATATGCAAACGCATCTTTATCCATGTCCTTCATGGGTCCTTTATCATCATGTGTCTCAGATATTTGTGCTGAGGTCTCTCTTGCCAGTTTCCTTAGCTATGGCCTGTGCCAGGAGACATGGTTCTTTGCAGAGGTCATGACTTTGGTGTATTGAGGTAGGGGAGGAAGTGGTAGCAGACAGATTGCTGCTCCTGTTTGCATTACTATCTGAGGTGGCCACTGTTTCCTGTGCTACATCCCCAAAGTGCATCTGCTTCTGGCACTCCTATTCACATGCACCATATTTACTAGTATGTCCTTCATGAATGTGAGATGCTGGGAGAGACTACTTTTCACCCTTGGATCACAAAGTCTATCAAGCATGTATATATTGTAGGGATGTGCATTTGTTTGCGACGAAATAGGAAATTTAGATGATATTTCCTATTTCGTCACGATTCGGAGAGTCCTCGAAACGATAGGAAAATCCACAACATTTCATGTGGTTTTCTATCGTTTTCGGGGGGGGGGGGGGCAGAAAGGGCACATTAAAAAAAACCCACCCCCAACCCTTCAGATTTAGTTAATTACAATCCCCCACCCTCCCGACCCCCCCCAAAATGTGTCTAAAGTCCCTGGTGGTCCAGCAGGGGTCCCGAGAGTGATCTCCCCCTCTTGTGCTGCCGGCTGCCACTAATCAAATGACACCGATGCCCTTTGCCCTTACCATGTGACAGGGGCCGGCCTCTGTCACATGGTAGGAGCAATGGATGACCCGTGCCATTATTTAAGATGGTGCCAGCCATCCATTGCTCCTACCATGTGACAGAGGCCAGCCATTGGCATCGATAGCCCCTGTCACATGGTAAAGGCAAAGGGCCACTGGTGCCATTTTGTTTACTGGCAGCTGATGGCCCGAGAGCGGGAGATCGCTCCCGGGAACCTGCTGGACTACCAGGGACTTTAGGCAAGTTTTTGGGGGGTCAGGAGGGTGGGGTATTGTAATTAATTAAATATGAAGGGTTGGGGTGCTTGTTTTGTTTTTTTTCGGTTTGAGACAGCCGAACCTTGGAAAATGAAATTTCCCATGGCGGGCCGATAAGAAGGCCGAACCGAAAGGTTGGCCAAATCACATCTCTAATATATTGTTTTATGTCAGAGGTTTCAATCTCTCTTGTACCTGTTGCTGCAAGGAGTTCAGAAACTGTAATACCTCTGCTTCCATTCCCTCCTGCTCATGAAAGCCCTCTTAGCTTTCCTCCATATTATTTACTTTAGGAACAACTCATTCATGGGTGTCTGATGCTCCACTAACCTCTGCAGATTCATGTAGGTGGAATTCCAGAGGTGCTAATATCTTGAATCAGATGCTTTTGAGGCATCCCAAATTCTTCCTGCTTCTCAGGGAGAAGCTGCCCCACCTTCAAGCTTCTATGTAAATGTTCTATGATTTTTCTGCACCTATTAAGTTCTTGAGGAATGGATTCCCACCATTGTTGGGCTCCAGCCCCAGGTCATCTTTTACTGCCAGATGTAGCAATTGTGGAAAGCAATGGATACATTGAAAACAAGGGATATGAATCGTTTTTTAACGATTTAAATTATCGTCCGATATTTTTAATACCGTCATTAATCGTTAAAGAGTGCGATACAATAGAAATTCCACTGATTTATCATAAAAAAATCGTTAATCGGGTTAGTGCGCACTAACAGAAAATGATACAATTTGACACTTTTCAGGTCAGTTAAGGTCAGTTAGGAATAAATATGTATTCCTATTGGCTGCCCTCTTATTTATTGATGTTACCAAGGTTCCCACTGAGGTGATGGTTTAATATATGGGGGATGGGAAATGGAAACGGTTGGTAGCTTGACAAAGGGAAGGGAAAGGGGGAGATGAAGGGCCAAGCAGTCCCACTCCCTGGTCTCTGAAGGACAGATCTCTTCAGAAAATCAGAGCTGCTGAATGCAGGGGCTGTCTCCCCCTTCACATCCCTCTCTCTCTCTCTCTCTCTCCCCCCCCCCCCCCCCCCCCATTCACTGTGCTCAAGTTTGCAGTTCCTGTGTTAAACTAAACTTCTTTTTTTTCACTAGAGTAGAATAAAATAAAAGGAAGTACTTTGTGTATTAAACTAAAGAAACTTTACATAACATGAAATGAAGTACTTCTCTATATTCTACTTTAGTGAAACAAAACATTTAATACAGAAACTTGCAACCTGAGCTTCAAAACATTAACATACTTTAGAAAAACTAAACAAAAAATTTTATTATGAATTTATTATATTTACAGTGGTTAAATTTAAAGAGCAGGCTGAGGCTAGACTGGCTACTGGCTAGTGGCTACTGCTGGCACTGTCACTGCTGCAGCCCGCTGGCACTTTTTTTCTCTTTCTGGCTAGTGCGTGCTATATCTGGTAGCAAAATGGCCACGAGGTCAGCACCAAGCATGCGCGGCTTAGTGTGCACCTCTAGCTAATGAACATTTCCTCAAATGTTACTTTTAAACCATTAAGTAACAATTTTTGATAGTGCGCACTAACTCGCGTTACTGTGCACTATTCAGAAAAACGATAAAAAAAATAAAAAAAAAAATCATGCCGATCCGATTTTTTTCTCCCCCCAGCCGATCCAGATCTTTAAAACGATCGGGCACACGATTCACATCCCTATTGAAAACTCCCATCTTCTATTGCCTTTACCATATTTTCACCAAAATCTGTCACAAAGAAACATGTCTTAAGAATCCTGCTCATCAGTCTAGCTGCAAACCCTTCAAAATCTTTCTTATGGCTGATAGAATACTGCATGAGGTATGGGATCAATGCATAGCAAAGCCCACCTGCTAATGTTCCATCCCCATTAGAGCTGTTGCCAGCTCCTGCTTCAGCCAGATTCCACTAGTATGCTGTCAAGAAGAGGTAATAATGCTGATGAAATGCACGCTATTCCCCTCTGCCTTAATCAACTGCACCTGCATGTTTATTTTATTTATTTTAAAACTTTTCTATACGTCATTCAGTAAATTACCATCACAACAGTTTACAAAAAGGCACATATAGTAATAGAAATTAGTTAGGATAGCTAAAACATTATGTCTGTGCTAATATGAGCGGTAACAGGATTCTCTCAATATAAAACTGTTTGTTAAACATTGATTTTGTTAGGCTGAAGTTACTATTGCATGTGACTACAGCACTGGTTGTACAGTGTACCTACCTAATGCAGTCCTGGAAAGTAATTTTTAAATTGGGGACTAATTAACACATGCAGCAGATGCTTAAAGTCCAAATTTTCCACTACCTGCAGGGACTGGGCATCCAGGGCAATCATATCCCCAATGTTCTGCATTAATATTTTAGATGCTGCCTGCTTCTTGCCCTGGGACAGTGCTATGGAACTCCACCCTATTTCCTCTACGGTGGTTTGACATTTGAATGCTTGGCTGGGACTGCTGGGCTGCCATCTGACTGTTGAAAGTGACTATGGGATATGTTTGTGGAAGTCTTTACTTTTTCAACCCCTTTCCTCTGGCTTTTTTTTGGAGTGACAGGCTAATATTTCCACCCTCTGATGCCAATGCTATTGAGTATTGCTTTTGCAGGTGAAGCTGCATACCAGCATTTTTCAGATGCCCCACTTGCTTCCTTTAACTGATATCCTTCCTACAGTGAATATGCTGAATAAAACACAGGACCTCACTCACTTTAAAGTGCCTCTAGATCAGGGATTTTTTTTTGCATGATCCCTTATTTAAATCTTTTGAGGCTGATGCTGCCCCTGGTGGTCAGGTACAGGGTAAACCTTGAGGAAAAATGCCTTAAGAATCATTCACACTGTCTAACTGCACTGTCTACTCTTCATAGGAATTGATCTCAATATCATGTGTCATTTTTCTCCTCTATCACAGAACTGGAGACTAAGACACTACTAACTAAACTTCCTAAATTCTCTTTAACTACTAGCTCTTCAGTGTATTATGATTCAGAGATCCCAGACAAGATTATTCCTCTGAATCAGTGTGTGCAAATAAAGTCTTCACTGCCTCAGAAGCAAGAACCAAAATGGTACACACTGCTTATTTTGGAAGTTGCACTTCTGCTATTACTGCTCTGGTAATGCCAGTCTTGGATGACTCTACCTTCTTTTCTTCTCCTCCAAAATAAAAGGGAGAGGAGCAGTGATGATGCACATGCTCTCCAAATTTTAGTTGCTTCCTCATTGAGCTGCCTCTCCTGCCATTCCAGTTCTAAAAAACAAAAATCCTTCTTTAACTTATGTGCTGGACTGCCTTTTTTATTGCTGCCACTGCCAAAGCTGTCAACACTACTATGATCCCCACCTATCTCATTTCCTGATATGATGGAAGTTTCTGAAGTATAATACCTGCTAGGATTTGCATATTGCAAATGGATTTGATACTGTACCCCACTCACAGTATCATTCACTATATGAAGAAATGAAGCTCTCTCACATACATACACACATATATAGTACATATGTGGTATGCTATGTGCTGACTGACTCAACTTACAAACAAACTGTTAAAAACTAACAAATAAAAATACTGGCAGGTTTATAAGTGTCTTCTCTTCAGTCTCAGAGTGAACAGTGTTCATTTCACTGTCCAGAACCAAAAGAAAAATCACTATCACCACCACAACTGCAACTGCAATCTCCACACTGTCTCTCACCCTGACCATCCCCCAGTGAAGAGAAAAATCAAAATCAGCAGTAGTGAACTACTTCTCTTCCTAGCAAAGTAAGACCACTGCAGCATAGATAATATTAGATGCAGCTCTTTACCAATGCCAAATCCAAAAGTTAAGCTTCTTAAAATCTCTGAGGGCTTATCCTAGTACATCCTTCTATGTGAAGAGCAAGACAAGAAATACAGACTGCTTCTTGCACTTGCTTAGACTTTACAGTGGGAGGATATCAATGATACCTGATCTGAATAGCAGCTATAAGCTAGTTAAAAAAACCTGCACCATGATTTGTCCTCTTGCTAGACTCCTTGTCAACTTGTCATACCTTGGCTATGTCAAGGCTCTGACAAGTTAGTGAGGTCAAAGAGCTGGTTGCAATAGTTAACAGTGTTTTTTTCTCAGCAGTACATAGCCATAGACTTCAATGGGCCATTGAAATGAATCAGACACAAACAAATAGAACAAAGAATATTCATTTCATTTGAGTGACCAAATGAAACAAACATGGGCTCATTTTTTATTTTTTACTTATTTGTTTTGAACAAATGCACATCCCTACAATCTGGACCCTTACAACAATCCAGTTAAATTTTCATTACAAGATTATAATTGTACTTGTTCATTTTCAAGTATTGTGAAGCTTCTTTTCAATTAGAGTTAAATCTGTTTTAATATGTTGAACCATGACCTGTAAACTATTTTGTTTTGAAATTTTATTTGAGTTTCTATGATTATTGGGAAAAAAGACCCTCCTCTGTCTTATGTGCTATCTGCATGCTGCTGGGGAAGCAAGGAGGGATCAGACCAACACAGGTGTTGTTATTCCATGTACTTGTTCATTTTCAGATGGCAATAAATACAGTCTTTTGAAACTGCACTTTTTGTTCCAGTTTAAAAGAACCAAGGGAACTGGCTGAGTACCAAAACAGAAAAGTCCAGCTACAGCAACCTATTTTCAGATGGTTTGGACAAATTCCTCACAAAGACAAATAAAAGAGTATATTCAATGCTAAAAAATAAAATATTTTATGGACAATTTATAACCAAAGGGGTTTGTGTCAGACTTCAATGCAAAATGCAATCTGCAGTCTTTTGCCCCCAATGGGCTTTAAATTGTAGTCATACAGAGCATGGGGCACTCCATAATTTACAATTCTCCCTTTATATTGTAATGCCTACTTTTTTATTTTTTAACATATATTTTTTAAACATATATGTTTTGATGAGTAATTTGACAAATGATCAAATGTTTTGATGGGTAAGTTGAAAAATGTATTCACATGTCTTTTAAAATAATTTATGAGCATAACTGTTGGCCCCACTCAAGAATGCCCTTAGGCCACCCCTTTTTTACATGCGTATATGTTAGTGTGAAAGTGAAAATATGTGCGCATTTTAGACTTTTCTAAAATAGGGAATACATGAGTAGATACTACATATTCACATAGTGGCAGAAAACCTATGTGAGTAAAACCTATGTGAGTAAAAATCTCCCCCTGCGCGTGCCGAGCCTATGTTGAATAGGCTCAGTGACGCATGCAAGCCCCAGGACGCGCGCAAGTCCCAGGTCTTTGCTAGGGGGCGTGTCAGGGGGCGTGTTGGGGGGGGGCGGCATGACATTCAGGGGCATTCCGGGGGCGTGGCTGCGGCCTCCATACCGGAACATGGCGCGCTGGCAGGCGTAACTTGTCCAACAAAGGTAGGGGGGGTTTAGATAGGGCTGGGGAGGTAGGTTAGGTACAAGAAGGGAGGGGAAGGTGCGGGGGGGGGTGGAAGGAAAGTTCTCTCCGAGGCCGCTTCGATTTCGCAGCGGCCTTAGAGGGAACGGAGGCAGGCTGTGCAGCTCGGCGCACGCAGGCTGCCGATTTTGGGCAGCGTTGCACGCGCCGACCCCAGATTTTAAAGGATACTCGCGGCTACGCGCATATCTATTAAAATCCGGAGTACTTTTGTTTGCGCCTGGTGCGCGATCAAAAGTATGCGCGGGCGTAGTTTTTAAAAATCTACCCCATAATGTTTTGAAAATTCATCTTTTTAAGTTTTGGAAATCCCAATTTATGAACTATTTTTGATATGTGAACCTTCTTACTGAGATATTCCATTCTTTTGAAATTAGATCATCTAGAGGGAAATGAATAGGCATGACATCACTCTATTCTTTGGAATGACATTAGGAGATGGACAGTCCTTTGGAGTCCCTTGTGAAAAGTGATCAAGAAATAATGTAATGTGTTTAGTTAATATTCCAATATCAGCCCCACATTGCTGCTCTTATTCCTTAGAGCTAGAAAATAATGAATATTCTAAGGAAATTCTGTTAGTAGTCAATATGACCTAGACCTAGTGCTCTAGAGGGTAAACTCTTGGGAATGTTTCTCTTTGGCAGATAAAGGACATTTCTTTTGAGTGAAAGAATCATAGACTCTGGAGAATTTGTACTGTATTTAGTCAATAAATGATCTGACTCTAAAATATTTGCCAGTCTCAAACTAAAAACAGACCCATTTAGAACCCTTCTTTAAATTTCCCTTTTCTACCACTGTAGACTAAAAAGTGATAGAAGTCCTTTTCTGATTCTATTTTTTCACAGATGACAGAGAAATAACTTGTAACAGATGGATGTGGCAAAGCCTCACAGTCTGAAAACGGCATTGTATCTGCTTGTATTGTTATATTTTTCTGTCATTTGAGAAGAATTAGAATTCCAGTCAGTCATCTCTGTGACAGACTAAGATCTGCATGGGAAGTGAAAAACTTAAAGCATTGTAAAGAACTCAAAAAGACAGCAGGTAGAAGGGTAAGGTTGGCATCAGCTTTTACTGCCTCGTCCAATGTGCTTTTCTAGGAAGTCATCCATGCAGCTTATATAGTCAAATGGACCTTGGCCATCCTATGCTAATGGAATATAGATCATTCATTGATAATCTATGTCATTTTATTGCAGATATATCTATAAATCATTGTATCACCATCAACATATATATATTGTTTTGGATATTTGGAAAATTATTATTCATAATGAATTAAAAAGAATCAAAAAATATTTTCGGTAACTATGCCAAGTGCATTAGTTTATTCAGTTCATCAGCTAGGGTTTGCCTATCTCATTAGTATCAAGAGATTGTTCATACTTTCAAAATGATAATCAGTTCCACTATTCTTAAAAGTTTGTTGGTTTGAGTCTCTGTACTGATGTTATTGTTTACTGAGTCTCAGATAATTCACTCTAGCATTGCTATTGGAGGGTACAGTAGAGATCTTCAATGTACTTCCTCAGCATCACCAAGCTATACCTCCAGAAGTTATTAGGAAGCTAAGGATTCCCTAAATAGGCACTGTCTTTCAGTAATCCTCCACATGGGCTGGAAGGAAGTGTAGAAATAGCGCCACTTGGCAGGAAGATGCAGCATTAGTGTTAACCTCAAAGGTAGAAGGAAGCAGTGTTAGTATCATAGACCACAAAAAGCATAACATTTGGCTCATATGATGACAGTGGAGGGAGAAAAAGGGGCTGAAGCTGCAAGGACATCAGGTTCAGAGGTGGGAAGATGATATAGGAAGGAAAAGAGTACTGGGGAAGACATGGGAAATAAACTGCTGGGTGGGAGAGAAAGAGTAATGCTTGGATCAAGTTGGGCCAGAGGGGGCGAAGGAGCATGTTGGGGGTCAGATCTTTGAGGGGTGGGGATGAGAGGGAAAGCACTGGGGTTTCTAGGGAGGAAGGGGGCAGGGAGATCCCAGTGGCATGGCCTAGAGGGGAGAAGGAAAGAGAGTGTTGGGCTCAAAATTGAAGGGGGGTGGGGTGGAAGGGAGAGAAGTGCTAGATTTAGGCTTATGAGGGAGAAATAAGGAAGGAGGGCACTGGAATCAGACCTGGAAGGGGAAAGTAAAAAGAAGGAGATTGCTGTGGTCAGACCTGGAGATGGAGGAGAAAAGGAGAATGCTAGATTCAAGCCTGGGAAGGGAAGAAAGTGATGGAGGTTATAGAGGAAGAAGGGGAAGAGCACTGAGGTTAGGGAGGAATAGAGTAGGGATGTGAATCGTGTCCTCGATCGTCTTAACGATCGATTTCGGCTGGGAGGGGGAGGGAATCGTATTGTTGCCGTTTGGGGGGGTAAAATATCGTTAAAAATCGTTAAAAATCGAAAAATCAAAAAATCGAAAAACCGGCACATTAAAACCCCCTAAAACCCACCCCCGACCCTTTAAATTAAATCCCCCACCCTCCCGAACCCCCCCCCAAATAAACTTAAATAACCTGCGGGTCCAGCGGCGGTCCGGAATGGCAGCGGTCCGGAACGGGCTCCTGCTCCTGAATCTTGTCGTCTTCAGCCGGCGCCATTTTCCAAAATGGCGCCGAAAAATGGCGGCGGCCATAGACGAAAAAGATTGGACGGCAGGAGGTCCTTCTGGACCCCCGCTGGACTTTTGGCAAGTCTCGTGGGGGTCAGGAGGTCCCCCACAAGCTGGCCAAAAGTTCCTGGAGGTCCAGCGGGGGTCAGGGAGCGATTTCCCGCCGCGAATCGTTTTCGTACGGAAAATGGCGCCGGCAGGAGATCGACTTGCAGGAGGTCGTTCAGCGAACCCTCGCTGAACGACCTCCTGCAGTCGATCTCCTGCCGGCGCCATTTTCCGTACGAAAACGATTCGCGGCGGGAAATCGCTCCCTGACCCCCGCTGGACCTCCAGGAACTTTTGGCCAGCTTGTGGGGGGCCTCCTGACCCCCACGAGACTTTGCCAAAAGTCCAGCGGGGGTCCGGAAGGACCTCCTGCCGTCCAATCTTTTTCGTCTATGGCCGCCGCCATTTTTCGGCGCCATTTTGGAAAATGGCGCCGGCTGAAGACGACAAGATTCAGGAGCAGGAGCCCGTTCCGGACCGCTGCCGTTCCGGACCGCCGCTGGACCCGCAGGTTATTTAAGTTATGGGGGGGGGGGTTCGGGAGGGTGGGGGATTTAATTTAAAGGGTCGGGGGTGGGTTTTAGGGGGTTTTAGTGTGCCGGCTCACGATTCTAACGATTTATAACGATAAATCGTTAGAATCTGTATTGTATTGTGTTCCATAACGGTTTAAGACGATATTAAAATTATCGGACGATAATTTTAATCGTCCTAAAACGATTCACATCCCTAGAATAGAGTGCTGCAGCCACTGAGGTAGGAAGGGAGAAGGGAAGAATGCTGAAGTGAGGGAAAGGGAGAGTGCTGAGTGGGGAGAGAAGGTGCAGAGGGTAGAAGGAATGAAATACGAGATGAAAGGGCTGAGGTTGGAGGGGGTGAGAGCTAGTTTTAGGGAGGGAGGATAGATTCAGGGCAAGAAGTACAAGGCAAACTGGGAAGAGGGTTAAGTGGGTGGTAGGGGTGAGATGGATATGAAAGGGATGAGAGGAGGTAGGAAAGGGGGAGAGGGATGAGATGGAGAGATGGAAAGAAGAGAACTGTAGTTGGGGAAAGGAGATAAGAAAATAAGACCTGGGTCAGTCAAAGGTCCATCAAGCCCAGTTTCCTGTTTCCAACAGTGGCCAATTCAGGTCACAAGTAACTAACAGGATCCCAAGGAATAGATAGATTCCAAGCTGCTAATCCCAAGAATAAGCAGTGGATTTCTGCAACTCTACCTTAATAATGGTTAATGGATAGGGATGTGAATCGTGTCCTCGATCGTCTTAACGATCGATTTCGGCTGGGAGGGGGAGGGAATCGTATTGTTGCCGTTTGGGTGGGTAAAATATCGTGAAAAATCGTTAAAAATCGTGAAAAATCGAAAAATCGAAAAACCGGCACATTAAAACCCCCTAAAACCCACCCCCGACCCTTTAAATTAAATCCCCCACCCTCCCGAACCCCCCCCCAAATAACTTAAATAACCTGCGGGTCCAGCAGCGGTCCGGAACGGCAGCGGTCCGGAACGGGCTCCTGCTCTGAATCTTGTCGTCTTCAGCCGGCGCCATTTTCCAAAATGGCGCCGAAAAATGGCGGCGGCCATAGACGAAAAAGATTGGACGGCAGGAGGTCCTTCCGGACCCCCGCTGGACTTTTGGCAAGTCTCGTGGGGGTCAGGAGGCCCCCCACAAGCTGGCCAAAAGTTCCTGGAGGTCCAGCGGGGGTCAGGGAGCGATTTCCCACCGCGAATCGTTTTCGTACGGAAAATGGCGCCGGCAGGAGATCGACTGCAGGAGGTCGTTCAGCGAGGCGCCGGAACCCTCGCTGAACGACCCTCCTGCAGTCGATCTCCTGCCGGCGCCATTTTCCGTACGAAAACGATTCGCGGCGGGAAATCGCTCCCTGACCCCCGCTGGACCTCCAGGAACTTTTGGCCAGCTTGTGGGGGGCCTCCTGACCCCCACGAGACTTGCCAAAAGTCCAGCGGGGGTCCGGAAGGACCTCCTGCCGTCCAATCTTTTTCGTCTATGGCCGCCGCCATTTTTCGGCGCCATTTTGGAAAATGGCGCCGGCTGAAGACGACAAGATTCAGAGCAGGAGCCCGTTCCGGACCGCTGCCGTTCCGGACCGCCGCTGGACCCGCAGGTTATTTAAGTTATTTGGGGGGGGGGGTTCGGGAGGGTGGGGGATTTAATTTAAAGGGTCGGGGGTGGGTTTTAGGGGGTTTTAGTGTGCCGGCTCACGATTCTAACGATTTATAACGATAAATCGTTAGAATCTGTATTGTATTGTGTTCCATAACGGTTTAAGACGATATTAAAATTATCGGACGATAATTTTAATCGTCCTAAAACGATTCACATCCCTATTAATGGACTTTTCCTCCAAGAACTTACCCAAATCTTTTATAAATTGAGCTACACTAATAGTTTTCACCACATTCTCTTGCAATGAATTCCAGAGCTTAATTATGCATTGAGTAAAACAATATTTGATCTTATTAGTTTTAAATGTACAACTTAGTAACTTTATTGTGTGTCCCCTGATCTTTGTTCTTTTCAAAAGAGTAAACAACTGACTAATGTTTAGTCATTCCTTGCCACTCATTTTATAAACCTCTATCATATCTCCCCTCAGCTGTCTCTTCTCCAAGCTGAAGAATCCTAATGTCTTTATCCTTTATTCATAGGGGAATCGTTCTATCACCTTTATCATTTTAGTTGCCCTTCTCTGTATCTTTTCTAATCCTGCTATATCTTTTTTGATATGCAGTGACTAGAACTGCACACTATACTGAAGATGAGGTCACACACTGGAGCACAACAGAGGCATTATGATATTTTCTGTTTTATTCTCCATTCCTTTCCTAATAATCCCTAGCATTTTATTTGCTTTCTTGGCTTCTGCTGCACATTGAGCAGAAGATTTCAACATATTTTCAGCTATGACACCTAGATTATTTTCCTGAGTAGTGACTCCTAATATTGAGCCTTGCCTTGTATAGCCATAATTTGGGTTACTCTTCAAGTGCATCACTTTGCACTTGTCCACATTAAATTTCATTTGCCATTTGCATGCCCAGTCTCCCAATTTTTCAATGGTCTCTTGCAATTCATCACAATCCTCTTGTGATTTTACAACTTTGAATAATTTTGTCATCTGCAAATTTTATCACCTCAATTATTGTTTCCATTTGCAGGTCATTTATAAAAATATTAAAAAGCAGTGGTCATAAGAACATAAGGCATGCCATACTGGGTCAGACCAAGGGTCCATCAAGCCCAGTATCCTGTTTCCAACAGTGACCAATCCAAGTCACAAATACTTGGCAAGAACCCAAGGAATAAATACATCTCAATCTACTATTGCTTATTAATTAATAGCAGTTTATTGATTTTTCCCCTAGGAACTTATCCAAACCTTTTTTAAACCCAGTTACACTAACTGCTGTAACCACATCCTCCAGCAGTGGATTCCAGAGCTTAACTATATGCTGAAAAAGAATTTTCTTTGATTCGTTTTAAATGAGCTATTTGCTAATTTCATGGAGTGCCCCCTAGTCCTTCTATTACACTGGTCTACATCAATTTTGCTGACTACAAGATAACGTGATCTTTATGTATTTTAGTGTGCTGAATCCAAAAATCACATTCATTTCTTCTAGTCACATCCAGTTTTTCCGCAAAACGCTGTCTACTCATAAACTCTTATAGCAATAATGCAACATTATTATTTAGATATGCTGAATAAGAAAAAGATAATTAATGCGCAGAGAGACATTCTGAATACGGAATCGGTATAACCAATAGAAAGACTGCTTATTAAACAGTTTAAAACTGTTTCGTCGGCATTTTATGGCTATATAAGCAGCGTGAAAACCGATGGCAGCAGTCAGTCATTCAAGAGACTTAGACGTCACAGCAAATTTAACTGTTAAATCTGTTTTTCTTGAATATGTCATCCAACACTCGAATAATTCATGGACAATGCCAGAATGATCCTGATATATTCTGTTACATTTGTGGTTGTTTTACAACACCCAAAGGACAAATATATCTGACTTTGTACGAAAAGCTTATCATGCATATTTCAGGTTAATCTGGGTGACCAGGACAAACCTTGGGCACCACATAAAGGGCCAGATTTTAAAAGGGTTACGTGTGTAACCGGCCTTACGCGTGCCGGGCCTATTTTAAAAAGGCCCGGTGACACATGTAAAGCCTCGGGATGCATGTAAGTCCCGGGGCTTTACTAAAGGGGCAGGGCGGTCTGGGGATGGGGTGGGGCGGGGCCAGAGGCCTCCAACACAGCGGCCATTGCCGCTGTGTCGGAGGATCGCATGCCGGCAAGCTGCCGGTGTGCGCAATTTGCGCCTGCCCAGAGGCAGGCGCAAAAGGTAATATAATTTTGGGGGGGGTAGAGTAGGGTTGGGGGGGGAAAGGTTAGGGGAAGGGGTGGGAAGGTCAGTTTAGGGGGAAGGGAAGTTGCCTTCCAGGCCGCTCTGATTTCAGAGCGGCCTGGGAGGGAACAGGGGAAGGCAGCGTGGCTTGGCGTGTGCAAGGTGCATAATTATGCATCCCCTTGCGTGCGCTGACCCTCGATTTTATAACATGCATGCGCCTGCACATGCAAGTTATAAAATTGGGCGTACATGTGTGTGCGCCGGGTAGAGCGCGCACATTTAGGCCATGCACTTCTTTTAAAATCTACCCCAAAGTGTGCAGGACATGTGTTGAAAACCTGAGACAGTGGACTAAAGGATTACAGTGTGACAACCCTGATCACAACTATTCCAGAGAATCCAAAAAGAGAAAATTTCTCCCTACCAATTAAAATTTACACAGCTATTGCTCTCTTGGTTATGCGATAGACTTTTTTTTTGCATGAAACAAATATATTACGTGCTATCGCTTCTTTATAACTTCTTATTACCCTTGATATTCGACTTTATAATCTTTAATCAAGCATTTCTCATTTGTCAAAAAAATTAACATATTGCATATTTTTTGACTTCATGGAATCAGCACCTTTCATTTGGGTAAATTCAGCAAAAATAATTAGGTCAGCAGAAAACCTTTTTTTCAAATACAGACCAGTGTTATCTGAGAGAGTAAATAACCAATTTACATTAACTTGTTCAAGTCCTTTCGTGATTTTGTAGACCTCTATCATATATCCCCTCAGTTGTCTCTTCTCCAAACTGAACAGCCCTAACTTCCTTAGCCTTTCCTCATAGAGCAGCCATTCCATGCCCCTTATCAATTTGGTCGCCCTTCTCTGCAATTTCTCCAATGCAACTATATTTTTTTTGAGTGCAGTGACCAGAATTGCACATAGTGTTCAAGATGCAGTTTCATCATGGAGTGATACAGAGGCATTATGACATCCATCGTTTTATTTGCAATTCCCTTCTTAATAATTCTTAACATTCTGTTTGTTTTTTTGATCACCACAGCACACTGAGCCAACAATTTCAGTGTATTATCCACTGTGATGCCTAGATCTCTTTCCTGGGTGGTAATTCCAAAAATAGAACCTAACATTGTGTAACTACAGCAAGGGTTATTTTTCCCTTTATGCATCATTTTGCACTTGTCCACGTTAAATTTCATATGCCATTTGGAAGCCTAATCTTCCAGTCTCACAACGTCCTCCTGCAATTCATCACAATTCGCTTGAGATTTAACTGCTCTACATAATTTTTTGTCATCTGAAAATTTGATCACCTCACTCATTATACATCTTTTCAGATCATTTATAAATATATTAAAAAGCACCGGTCCAATTACAGATCCTTGAGGCACTCTACTGTTTACCTTTTTCCACTGTGAAGACTAACCCTTTAATCCTATTCTCTGTTTCCTGTCTTTTAACCAGCTTCCAATCCACAAAAGGACATCACCTCCTATTCCATGAATTTTTAGAAGACTCTCATGCAGGACTTTGTCAAACACATTCTGAAAATCCAAATACACCATATCTACCGGTTCACCTTTGTCCACATGTTTATTTACCCCTTCAAATAAATGTAGGAGATCTGTGAGGCAAGACTTCCTTTGGGTAAATCCATGCTGGCTGTGTTCCATTAAACCACGTCTATCTAAATGTTTTGTGATGTTATTCTTTATAACAATTTCCACGATTTTTCTTGGCACTGAAATCAGGCTCACCAGTCTTTAGTTTCCTAGATCATCCCTGGAGCCCTTTTTAAATATTGGGGTTACATTGGCCATCTTCCAATCTTCAGGTACAATGGATTATTTTAATAATAGGTCCCAAAACAGATCTCTGGGGCACTCTACAATTAACCTTTCTCCATTGGGAAAATTTACCATCTAGCCTTACTCTCTTTTTTCTATCTTTTAACCAGTTTGCAATCCAACTGGTTAAAAGAGAGGAGAGAGCTTAGGGAAGGGAGGGAGGATTGATTCAGGAAAGAGGAGTGAAGGGCCTCTCAGAAGGGCTAACACCACTATTTTTAGAGGGAACAAGCCAAGACAGGGGTGAGTGGGCATTGTTTCTGCCCTTTCCAATGCTAATACCACATCCAGACACCATGGTAGGGGTAAATGTTGGCCAGGAAGGGCCCATGAGAATTTTGAAGAGGACAGCATAGGGGTTGTAGAGTCTGGCTAAATCCCAGCTGGGCCCAGCTATGTCCATTTGGGTAGATCCAGGACCCAAGGGATTTTGATGGTGGGAGGAGGGTCAGAGGGGCTTGACAAAACCCTGGCTGGGCCCAGCTTGCGTGCCAAGTCTTGTCTTGGAATGGGAGGCATATTTTGATTTTGTAATAAAAAACATTAAACAAACAAAAAAACAAGCCAATGTTATGCGTGCTGTCCATGGCAGACCCGAGGCTCGGCCCCCTCACCTCTCTCAAATGTCTCCAGTGCCTGGTCTCTCGTCTCTGGTGGCGGTAGGCCGCCGACTCCGTCCTCGGGCCACCCCGGTGTCTCCGGCTCAGCTACCGACCCTGGTACCTCTGGCCCAGCTACAGCTCCTGGTGCTCCACATTGGGCCTCTTCACGTGGCCCGCAGAGAGATGCTGCTACTCGGTGCCACACCCCTCCCTAGGAGGGCGCAGCAGGAACAGAGCCATAAGCCCGGAAGATGACGTAAGCGGAGCACCGGTATATAAGCCCGGTCTCCGCTCCCTAGCTTTGCCTTTGCAACAGGTCTCCTCGCTGGTAGAGTACTTGTTGCCTCCCTGTGATTCTCTGTGATCCTGGTTCCTGATCCTCGTTGATGCCTGTTCCTGATTTCCTTGTTCCTGTGTTCCTGATCTTCAACCCTTCTTCAGATTGCCTTCACAGGCTTTGACTCTGCTTTGTCTGTCCACGCCGTTGACTTTCTCCAAGCCTGGACCTCAGCTTTGCTTGACCACGCTGTTGCCTCTCTCCAGACCCGGACCTCTGCATTGCCTGACTACTCCATTGCCTCTCTCCAGACCTGGACCTCTGTATCACTTGACTACTCCATTGCCTTTCTCCAGACCCGGACCTCTGCATTGCCTGACTACTCCGTTGCCTCTCTCCAGACCCAGACCTTTGCTTCACCTGACTTCACTTGACTCTCTCCTCGTCTAGACCTCAGCCTTGCTTGCCACCACTTCGAGATTGCCACCAGCTCTGACTCCAGCTTGCCCTACAATGCTTCTTCAGTCTACAGACTGTCACTCTCTCCTGTTGTTGCCTCTGGGCTGACCTCGATCATTGATGATGACTGACATAGGCCACCTAAGCCCAACTGGCCCCAGCACCCAAAGGCTCAACCTGCAGGGTACAAGGGCTGGTATTGGTGAAGTGCCAGCCGGCCTCCGTCCATCAGCCCTCTTCGCCTGCCGACGGTGGGGACCTGCAAACCCCTATAAGAAATGGCATTCAAACTGGGACATGATCATTTCACCTATATTGATTTTTTACTTTATTAAATTACATAAGCATCTAGTACAGTATATCTCTAAAGAAAATTGTATATTTTGCTTACTCCTCTATTAGCAGAAATATCCTGTAAAAGGCAGTAAGTATAAAATATAAAGTAACTTTGGAAAGTTGGAAGGAATATTCACTCATTTATATTAATATGCACAAGTTCTATGCAAAATCTGAGTTAGTGCACTGAAAACGTTGGATGGCATATCACACTCCCTTAAATCTGACTTGAAAATCAATTAGCATTTTAGAATGGGTAAATCTTACATTTCTGCATAGCCTGAAACAAAAGGACCAGCAGAGAAAGAACAATTTATGCTGATAGATACATCAACCGCAGTGGGGGTTATTAAAAATTTAATAGTTCTACTGATGAATGTCCTATCTCACATTTTGAAAACATCTATAGACTTAATTCCACTGACTGAATAATCATTTTATAAACCATGTATAATTCACTTAATAGTAACATTATGACCTTGTTAAATAGGACTAAAATGTAACAGTTCACTGATGTACCATAAACTGACTCTTGTAAAGAACGCTTAATATGAATCAGTTCTAACAGGTAAACACAAGGAAATCCTCTATTCAGTACATAGAATCTTTTAAATAACATTTTACTTATTAAGTAAACAAATCAGGATGACAATAAGGTAGGAAATAAAAACAAATATAATTATAGGAAATAAGACAAATACAGAAAATGAATCTTAAGAATTATTGTGATATACCGTGCATTTCTGAAGTTATTGACAAGTCAGGGCAAGGAAAGTGTTGAGAAGCTTTGAACCAAGGCCTGCCTTATAAGGAACAGGTGCTTTATATAGAGAGCCACAGAGTGGCTTAAATTGAAGCAGCCTCAGACCACTAGTCTGAGCTATGGTCCACTCCTAAAGATCCAGACTGATCCTCGGGGGTTCAAGGAGTTTCTGGAAAAACTCTAGTGTTCTGGCAACTTGAAGGCAGAGGCCTGTACTGTGTGAGCCGAGTGATAAAGTTCCAGATCTTGGTCTTTGTTCTGAACTTGAATTAGAATACCAGTGAAGTAACCTTGTATGATAGGAACTGGACTCAAATGCAGTGAGTAATAGATTACTAAACTGAACTTAGTGCTGTATATAAGCTGAAGGTGAAAGAAATCTATGCTGTGTATCCTGTTAATAAAATCCCTGGCATAAATTACCAAGGTGAACTGTACCTGTGTGTGTCCAAAGGCCCTATTCCTGACAATGTATGAGTACACAGAATAAGACATTACAAAGCATTATCTCTATAGAAGGGACCAGAACTTTCTCCAAATCCTATCATATGTATTAGCATCATTTATTAGCATATAGGCCAATTTTTTTATGAAAGTAATCTCAATAGTCTGCCTACACCAATTAGCAGTGAGTTACAATCATATATTTCACAGTATGAATTATTTGGTTGTGAACTAAAAAAAGGAAAACATTTGTTTTGTTTCATTTTTCATTTCGCCAGGATCCAAATTCATTTCATTAGTTCATAGGGGAAAAACCAATTCATTTATTAGTTTCATTCATTTTTTGTTTTGCCATTAAAGTCAATGGGGGAAGTATTTGCAGCCTATTTTTGGCTACAAAATTGGGGTTTTCTTATCAATTCTGATGAAACTTCTGGGGAGCAATCATCAGAATGAGAAAAGAGCTCCAAGGTACTTAGACTGTGGCAAAGTGGCACCAAAGTGGCATGAATAGCCTAACGTGCACTGTAAAGGGGCAAAGGGGTAACAGGAGTGGCAATAGTGCTTTAACAGAGGTGCAAAGCAGCAGCGAGAGTGTCAGAAACACACCACAGCTTCAAAAGAGAGCACCGATAACAGTTGCATGAACCCTCAAAAGCAGCATGACAGGCAAAGTGGCAAGACAAGTGGCATCAACATCCTACAGCCCAATGGAAGGGGGAACACAGCAAGCAGAAAGGGTGTCAGAAAAAACCACAAGGTGCCGATAAAGGGACAAAGCAGCAGAAAGACTAGCATCAACACACTGAGGAACCATGATAATGGCAAGAACACCACAGGGAGTAGAATCATCTGGTGTATGGCAGCAAGGCAGAGTGGCAGAAAGTTGATAGGTGCAAGACAGGATGGCAGAGCGGAGGTAGTCTGGTCCCTGTGGTTTTGATAGGGGCAAGACAGGCTGGCAGAGCTGAGGTAGTCTAGCAAACATCCTTCTCAGACAGAACCCAAGAAGAAAGTGCATTGTGTGCTATGCTTTCTTAAGGTAGAAATACAGTGGACCCTTGACTTACAAACTCAATTGATTCCAGAGAGCTGGTTGTAACTCAAGTTGGTTGTAAGTCAAGAATATTTTTTCCATAGGAAATAATGGAAATACCCATAATGCATTCCAAACCTCCCAAAAGCACCCCTTACCTAACCATCAGCTATATAATTGAGCGGTGATCAACATGCCACGAATGCGCAATAGAGAGCAGCTCTCACCAACATGCCACACTTGCATGGATGAGACAGCTCTCACCGACATGCCACATCTGTGCTGTGAATGCGCAGAAGGGAGCAGCTCTGATTGCACAGGAGAGAGCTCTGACCGAAATGCCGCGAACAGCCAGAGCTCTGACCAACGTGCCACGAACATCTTGCCCGTTTTAACAGGTCCATGAGTAGCTGCGACTGCACATAATAGACAGCTCTGGCCGGCACACCTCACCCGTTTTAATGGGCTTAACGGCTTGTTTCTATAATAAAATATGGTTGTATAATGTCTGTAATTACCAGAAACACCGATAATTTCATAGGGTACTCACCACGAAGTTATAAAATGTGCCTAGCCTACCAGAAACAACAATTTCACCTCCTCCACCAGTTCCTTTACGATATCCGCATATGGACTCTCTACCTGGGTAACATCAAGCTAGGTTGAGAGAACATTGCACAAATCTCATCTTTGTGTGAGTTTCCTCACTCCAAAGGTCATCAAATCTGCACAAGAGTGCACTGTTCTGTTCATACGTCACATTCTGCATGTCAAAGTGGCCCCTAACCCCTATACTAATACCTACACCTCACCTCAAGTAACTATGGAGGGGCCTCATATAGGGGCAGATTTTCAAAGGGGTACGCGTGTAAGATACGCGTGTACCCCCCCCCCCCCCGAAAACCTGTCCCAAGTTCTCCCTGCGCGCGCCGAGCCTATGTTAAATAGGCTCGGTGGCGCGCGCAAGCCCCGGGACGCGCTTAAGTCCCGGGGCTTTCCTGGGGGGTGTGTCGGGCGTGTCGCGGTGATGCGTCATCCGGGGTAGGGCCGCGGGCATGGTTCCGGCCCGGGGGCGTTTCGGGGTCATGGCCGAGGCCTCCGAAACTGCTCCTGGGCTGGGGAATCGTGTGGCCGGCGCGCACAAGCTACGCCTGCCTTGGGCAGGCGTAACTTTTCAAACAAAGGTAGGGAGGGTTAGATAGGGCTAGGGGAGTGGGTTAAGTAGTAGGGATGTGAATCGTTTTTCGACGATTAAAATTATCGTCCGATAATTTTAATATCGTCTTAAACCGTTATGGAACACAATACAATAGAGATTCTAACGATTTATCGTTATAAATCGTTAGAATCGTGAGCCGGCACACTAAAACCCCCTAAAACCCACCCCCGACCCTTTAAATTAAATCTCCCACCCTCCCGAACCCCCCCCCAAATGACTTAAATAACCTGGGTGTCCAGCGGTGGTCCGGAACGGCAGCGGTCCGGAACGGGCTCCTGCTATTGAATCTTGTTGTCTTCAGCCGGCGCCATTTTCCAAAATGGCGCCGAAAAATGGCGGCGGCCATAGAACAACACGATTCCACGGCAGGAGGTCCTTCCGGACCCCCGCTGGACTTTTGGCAAGTCTTGTGGGGGTCAGGAGGCCCCCCCCAAGCTGGCCAAAAGTTCCTGGAGGTCCAGCGGGGGTCAGGGAGCGATTTCCCGCCGCGAATCGTTTTCCGTACGGAAAATGGCGCCGGCAGGAGATCGACTGCAGGAGGTCGTTCAGCGAGGGTTCCGGCGCCTCGCTGAACGACCTCCTGCAGTCGATCTCCTGCCGGCGCCATTTTCCGTACGGAAAACGATTCGCGGCGGGAAATCGCTCCCTGACCCCCGCTGGACCTCCAGGAACTTTTGGCCAGCTTGGGGGGGGGGCTCCTGACCCCCACAAGACTTGCCAAAAGTCCAGCGGGGGTCCGGAAGGACCTCCTGCCGTGGAATCGTGTTGTTCTATGGCCGCCGCCATTTTTCGGCGCCATTTTGGAAAATGGCGCCGGCTGAAGACAACAAGATTCAATAGCAGGAGCCCGTTCCGGACCACTGCCGTTCCGGACCGCCGCTGGACACCCAGGTTATTTAAGTCATTTGGGGGGGGTTCGGGAGGGTGGGAGATTTAATTTAAAGGGTCGGGGGTGGGTTTTAGGAGGTTTTAATGTGCCGGCTCACGATTTAACGATTTTTCACGATATTTTACCCCCCCAAACGGCAACAATACGATTCCCTCCCCCTCCCAGCCGAAATCGATCGTTAAGACGATCGAGGACACGATTCACATCTCTATTAAGTAGGGGAAGGGAGGGAAAGGTGCGGTGGGGTGGGGTGGAAGGAAAGTTCCCTCCGAGGCCGCTCCGATTTCAGCGCGGCCTTGGAGGGAACGGAAGCAGGCTGCGCAGCTTGGTGCGCGCAGGCTGCCGATTTTGCGCAGCCTTGCGCGCGCCGACCCCAGATTTTAAAAGATATGCGCAGCTACGCACGTATCTATTAAAATCCGGCGTACTCTTCTTTGCGCCTGTCGCGCGAACAAAAGTACGCGTGGGCATACTTTTTAAAAATCTGCCCCATAGGGTATAAATACCTACCTAGTATGAGGGCATTATGGCTAGTCTCTCTCTCTCTCTCCCTGATTGAAACTAATATGATATGTTTCATTCATGGGAGATTGCTATTCATTTTGCAGACCCACGAATGCAATGAATAGGGACCTATTCATTGAGGATGACACATTCATTGAAAATGAATGCATCGATACATACATGTATGAACCTTTTGTGCCATATTCATGCATGCAAGCAGAGTTTGAAACAAATGAAGAAAAATGCGGTACAGGACATCTGGCATCTATAAGTGTGGTGCAATAATTTAATTATGAGTATACACCAGTGACAACAGATGGTCAGCCTGTAAACTAGTAGTAGTAAACTGAATGCAAAATGTTTCTCCAATTTTACCCATCTAATTCCAATTGCAAATCATTATTGCATTGGGCAATTATATGGAGCTGAAGTTGTTAACTGAGGGGAAGATTATATATGTTTGTACACAATTAAGGCAATCAGTTTATTTAAAACATTTTTGAATTTTGTTTTTTTTTGACCAGAGTGAGCATCTAGTCACTCAACAAGCAAATTTTAAAAGCCTGTAGATACACATGAAACAGTTCAATTGGCAACTCAAACATTGATCTCAAAATGCTACAAGATTTAAGGATCCTCCTCACCCCACAATTGTCATACAAAAGAAACCTGCTGCCTACCATTCTTCTGTCCCCAGATCAAAGCTGTTAATGACAATGTCAGGGTTATTCCTAAGGGAATAGATGGTTGAAGTAGAGCCAACCAGAATGTTTACATAAAACATGTCAAATCTTTACAATATGTCAAATCTCTGGACTGGATTTAACCATCTTTTAATTTGTGGACAGGAGAGAGGTTGAGATAGCAGAAATCAGAAGCTGGTCCTTCTCACCTGGTATTCCTCCAGTATGAACCATTACTGGATATTTAACACAGCCCCACCGCATTCTAATACATGAAACCCTAGCTACCCAATAATGGAGCTGGAGATTTAGGAATGGCATACCTGCCTTGGACAGCCAGACAGTGCTGCGTTTGATGCATGGAGATTTGTGCTGACAGATGAAACTAGATATTTAGCTATTTAAATTAGAAAGGTCTTTAATGGTAAAATGAATAGAATATGCAGGTAGACATATTTAAGCCTAAGTAGAATATTCATCTTCAGAACATTAACTCTGCCCACCAAGGAAATATATTGATGGTTCCTCTCTTTAGAACTTTTTGTAACTTATTAATTACTGCTACATAGTTAAATCTGTATAACTCAAGAGTTTTTATTTTAAATATTAATACTGGTGAATGTAAAGCCACTATAAGTTATTTTGAAATGAAACATACAAATGAGAACCACTGCACATGGGTTTACTGGATGTATATTTGATTTCTGATAATTAACTTTACTGCTAGACATCCTGCCATACTCAGATAAAAGTTTTAGTAAATATGGTGCTGAAGGCTTGGGGTTTGTAATATTATAGAGGCTTGTTGTCAGTTTATAAGAATATTTTATGAGTCAAACCATTAAATATGAATCCTTTCATCACAGGATTCAGCTGCACCTTTTGCATCAAGATCTTTCCTACTAAATCAAATAGTAAGTAATACTAGGAAATTCCCTGCCTCATAACATTCAGAATAGTAATAAAAACAGAAAGAGAGCCATTAAGCATTAAGCAATACTTGTCAGATTTGGTTGGGAGCATAGGTTAGAAGGTATAAATTAGCATACTTATTTGGAGATCCTCTTGACTTGAGACACAGTTCAAGAACACAAGGCCCCAATAGAAGCCCTGGCTGACTAGAGGTCCAGGCAGTGAAGTCTAGACCAAGTCCAGGCAGTCAAAGTCCAGGCAGATTCCACGGAGGCAAGGTCCTAGTCGTTTCCAGGGAGACAAGGATGCAAGGAAGCAGAGCACTTGAACAGTGATCCTAATAAGAAATGCTGCAAGAATCTTTGTGCCAGTAAAGCCTCCTTGCAGTTTTTGGATTTAAATAGAAGGGCCTATCAGGGATAGTGCAATATCTTAAGTATTCATTTTTATTTAAATATTTATACTTCCCTGACAAAATAATTAAAAGCAGTGTACAAGAAGCCAAAAATATAAATAATATTTCAAAATAAAAATTAAAACAATCCATCTATGTGAAAATACCCATACATTTGGATATCAGCAAATAGACACAGGCTCAAAAACATAATCATAAATACATCAGCCTTATCAATTCAAGTAAAGCAATAACTAAGACTAATGCCATCTCAGCAAACACAAAATGTACCAGCAGTCACTAGAAACCCCAATCAAACAGACCATTCTATAGGGATGTGCAGAGCAAAATTTTATGTTCATATTTCTTATGTCCGAAAGGGGGTCCCACTTGCGGCCAATATGGACATAAAAAAAATCCAATGAGTTGGGTATATGTACATATGTGCAAAAAAAAAATTTAAACCCCCTCACCCTCCTTAATCCCCCCCCCAGACTTACCACAACTCCCTGGTGATCGAGCGAGGAGTGAGGACGTCATTTCTGCAATCCTTGGCGAGAAGCATGTGACGTCGGCGGCACGTCGAGTGACGCCGGCGTCACGTGATTCCCGGCGAGTTCGCGCCGGACGGCTCGTTCGGCCCAAAAAGAACTTTTGGCCAGCTTGGGGGGGTCAGGAGGCCCCCCCAAGCTGGCCAAAAGTTCTTTTTGGGCCGAACGAGCCGTCCGGCGCGAACTCGCCGGGAATCACGTGGCGCCGACGTCACTGTCGAGTGACGCCGGCGTCACGTGATTCCCGGCGAGTTCGCGCCGGACGGCTCGTTCGGCCCAAAAAGAACTTTTGGCCAGCTTGGGGGGGTCAGGAGGCCCCCCCAAGCTGGCCAAAAGTTCTTTTTGGGCCGAACGAGCCGTCCGGCGCGAACTCGCCGGGAATCACGTGACGCCGGCGTCACTCGACGTGCCACCGACGTCACATGCTTCTCGCCAAGGATTGCAGAAATGGCGTCCTCACTCCTCGCTCCATCACCAGGGAGTTGTGGTAAGTCGGGGGGGGGGGGATTAAGGAGGGTGAGGGGGTTTATATTTTTATTTTGGCTCAACAATCGCGATTTCCCACATATCCAACATATCTATGTTGGATATGTGGGAAATCCGATCGTTTATGTCGAATCAATTTTTTAAGTTAAAAAAAAATATGAGTTGCGTTTTACTAATGCGGTCAATCCGAATGCACACCCCTACCATTCTATCCCCTACCCAACTCAGCCCTCAGGTCATCAAAAAAAATACTGCCAGACACCTAATTGCTTGCTAAAGATTTGTCATCACTGGCAAAACTAGGACATTGTTTTGAATTTGTATGGATTTCATGTGTGCAGTGGTTTGGATGACAATTACCTTCAACTCCAAGATATATTTAACCAGGAATTTTTGATGGAGGTGAGAGTACCCAGTGACATGGAAACTGGTATGATTGTGTTTCAACAGCTACATGGAAGACTGGATATATTCTACAATTTTCTAGGAGATGCATTTTGAATGAAAATGGATTTATGTGTATTTTATCTTGAATGGTCCTTGAACTTTTAATCAAACATATTGAGAAGCCACCCACGACATGTACCCAACTTTGAATTGGGGAGTAACCTGTTGTAAATGATTCACCTGAACTTTCTGCTTATATTTTTGCCTCTTTTCAACAAAAGGTTTGCCATACCGGGTTAGACCACAGTCCATCAAGCCCAAAATCCTGTTTCCAACAATGGCCAATCCAGTCACAAATACCTAGCTGGCTCCCAAAGGTCAATAGATTCCATACTGCTTATCCCAGGAATAAGCAGTGCATTACCCCAAGTCCACCTTAATAATAGTTTATGGACTTCTCTTTTAGGAACTTGTTCAAACCTTTTTTAAACCCAACTACACTAACAGTTTTTAACATGTCCTCCAGCAATTAATTCTAGGGATGTACATTCATTTAAAATGAAACTGCAAAACGCAATGAATAAGGCTAATTCATGTCATTCGGAGCACCCTGAAATGAGGATTTAGGTTAATTACTACTTTAAGAAAACTACCCCATGTTGACTAGTAACTGGAATAAAAAGGCCTGAAGAGAAAAAATTCAGCCCAGAGACAGAACAACTGAGGCTGAGAATGGCATGAGAGTGCAGAGTGAATTCCTGATAAGAAAGGTGCCAAGAAAGCTACAAGAAACAAAGGAAGCACTGAGTAAGCAGAATATGTGACGCCTGAGAGGCACATGAAGCAAAATTACCAGCAAACGTAGGGGATGAGAGAGGGGAGGAGGGAAGCATATGCAATCCATGTTTAACAGTGTATAAAAAGACTAATGCAAATTTAAAATGATGATCAAATGGTATTGCACAAGAAACAGTATATTCTGTAATCGGCTCCATTTACTTCCATAAAGAAAACACAATCTTGATTTTCCTTATACTTTCCGCTGTCTTAATTTTGTATGCATGCATGAAATAAACAAATCCTGCCAGCTCTTATAAGATCTCTAAGCTACTTAATAAATGTTATGTTTTGAAACTGAAAGTCTGTTTCATCACTGGTTATCTCTGGGGAGGAAACCAGATGGGGTAAGTTTCAAGGTTTTTAACAGGGGCCCCCAAATAAAACAAACTTTATTCATTCATTTCATTTTAAACTAATGATCTGAGCCTAACTCCTCTTCAGGTGTCCTCTTCTTTCTTCAGCACTTGCAAGTCAAATAACACCGTCCACTGGGGTCGCACCAGAGTTAATTAATTCTGGCGCATTCATCCCGTCTTTGTGCTGAATGCTGTTCAAAGTTGTTAAAAGCTCTTAGTATAGCTGGATTTTAAAAAGGTTTGAATAAGTTCTTAGATGAAAAGTCCATAAACCATTATTAAGGTGGACTTGGGGAAATTTATTACTTATTCCCGGGATAAGCAGCATGGCATCTATCGACTTTTGGGATCCATCCAGGTACTTGTGACTGGATTGAACTGAAGAGGAGCTCCCAGGCCTCAGATCCGAAGCCTGGGACTGACCCTGGTACGAGGCTGAGGCATTAGGAGCCAGCGCCTTGATGAGGCCCTGGCATTGGGCTTGAGACTGGACCGAGGCCCTGGCTTCAGGACCTAGTCTCTCCATTGGGTCACAGTATCAGGCCTGGGTCTGAGCCCCAGCATTGGCTGAGGCCCAGGCATCGGGATCCAGTCTTTGGGTTAGGTCGCAGCTTTGGGCCCTGGTCTGGGCTGAGGCCTTGGCATCAGGATCCAGCCTCTAGGCTGGGTCCGGGCCCAGGCCTAGGCTGAGGCTCTGGCTTCAGGACCTGGCTTCTGGGTCAGTTCACGCCATTAGGCCTGGGTCTAGGCTGAGACCCTGGCATTGGGATATGGTCTCTGGGGTGGGCCACAGCATTGGGCCTGGGTCTAGGCACCAGCCTAAGCTGAGGCCTAGGCATTGGGCCTAGGGTTAGGCCAAAACCTCGGTGTTACCTCGATCGGGGCGCGCGGCGGCGCGACGCGCGGGAGGAGCCGGGCAGCGCAAGGAGTCTGATGGCGCGCTCGGTTGGCGTTTGCGGCGCGGGCCGCGGCGCAGGAATGGCGCTTCCCCCGCGATTCGCCGGCCTCTCTGCGTGCTAGCAGGACCTAGTGTCGCGCGATTGGACTGGCCACGCCCCCCGACGTCAGACGCCGACCTTGGCACTTTGCGCGGGAGAATGGGGCTATTTAAACGGCAGTGCTTCTCCTGTTTCTTGCTTCGGCCACGTTTGTTCCTGGGAGCATCGCTGTGTCTTTGGCTTGCTGTTTCCCTGCTTCTGATCGACCTCGGACTGCCTCTGGATTATTCTGCCTGCTGCCTGCCTGTTCGGATCATCTGCTTTTGGTTCCTGATTGCTCGCTGCCTGCCCCGACCTCGGACTGCCTCTGGATTATTCTGCCTGCTGCCTGCCTGTTCGGATCATCTGCTTTTGGTTCCTGATTGCTCGCTGCCTGCCCCGACCTCGGACTGCCTCTGGATTATTCTGACTGCTGCCTGCCTGTTCGGATCATCTGTTTTTGGTTCCTGATTGCTCGCTGCCTGCCCCGACCTCGGACTGCCTCTGGATTATTCTGCCTGCTGCCTGCCTGTTCGGATCATCTGCTTTTGGTTCCTGATTGCTCGCTGCCTGCCCCGACCTCGGACTGCCTCTGGATTATTCTGCCTGCTGCCTGCCTGTTCGGATCATCTGCTTTTGGTTCCTGATTGCTCGCTGCCTGCCCCGACCTCGGACTGCCTCTGGATTATTCTGCCTGCTGCCTGCCTGTTCGGATTACCCGCGCTCTCCTCCTGAATCGATACTCCTACGTCTCCAGGTAAGCGGTCTAAACTGTGGTTCCACTACTATCTGAATACGAGTCGTAACAGTTGGCCGAAGCCATGGAACCAGTGGATCTGACCGCTTTACAAGCCATTCCCGGAATGGCTAATAAGATCCAACAACAACAGGGAGTTTTGGATCAGGTTACAGGGGTCCTAGATCGATTGGTCGCACGCATGGATGCCTTAGCCCAATTACCCACCGGACTCGTGCCCAGCGCGGCGGCTACTCCGCCTCCTGTCAGGATTCCACCCCCGCCGCGTTTCAATGGAACAGCAGCCCTATGTCGAGGTTTTATCAACCAGTGCAGGATGCATTTTTCTCTTCAACCGGCCTCGTTCCCTAACGATAAGACGAAAACTACCTTTCTCCTGTCCTTGTTAGAAGGTCCAGCCTTAGCATGGGCTTCTCCTTTGTGGGAACGAGATGATCCCATCCTCAATTCTCTGGATCGATTTCTCAAAGAATTCCGTCTGATCTTTGACGAGCCAGGACGTTCATCCTCCGCGGCAAATGAATTACTTCAGATCAAGCAAGGCGCACGAACTGTCGGGGAATACGCCATTCACTTTCGTACCTTAGCCGCTGAACTGGCATGGGGTGAGGAGAGCCTTACGGCAATTTTCCGTCAAGGGCTGGCAGAAAATATTAAGGATCAATTAGCGGGTAGAGACCCTCCAGAGACTTTGGAGGGCTTAATCCGATTAGCCATTCGATTGGATCTACGTTTCCAGGAGAGGGCACGAGAGCGAGCTGCCACCCGAAGAAATTTCCGGTTAGCTCCGACCTTTCAACAACCAATGGTCGCCCCACAGGCTGGTCCGGCTTCAGGAGATTCAGACGAACCAATGCAGATTGATAGGTTTCGTCTGACGTTCGAGGAACGGAATAGGAGACGTGCTAAGAACCTCTGTTTATATTGTGGGGGAGCGGGGCACTTCCTCAACAAGTGTCCTAACAAACCGGGAAACTCTCGGACCTAGGTCGGGTAGGAGAGGCCTCCCTGGGTCCCACCATTCCCTCTCCACAACTGCTATTACCCACAACCATTGACTTCAACCGTGAGCCATTGCACTGTCAGGCCTTCATAGACTCAGGGGCGGCGGGTAATTTCATTCAGGGGTTGCTCGTGCAGAAATATCAAATTCCGGTGGAAGCATTGTCCACTCCCCTGGCGGTAACCTCAGTATCAGGGCAAGCTGTGGGTATGCTCATCACCCACATTACCAAACCCTTGATGCTTCACACCGGCTTACTTCACCAGGAAAGCATTCAATTATTTGTACTTCCTTCATCAGTGAACCAGATAATTCTGGGCTTACCGTGGTTACGTATGCATCAGCCTCGCATTGATTGGGCCTCGCTACAGCTTGCAGAGTGGAGTCCATTCTGCCTTCAACACTGCATCAAAACTCTGCTTACGATTCCACTGCAGTCCACTCGACTTGTTAATGGTATTCAACTACCCTATAAGGACTTTCAAGACGTCTTCAACAAACAGTATGCGGAGATATTACCACCTCACCGCAAGTACGACTGCTCCATCGAACTTTTACCTGGAAAAACTCCTCCCAAAGGGCGCATTTACTCTCTCTCGGAACCCGAATCCTTGGCCCTACGGCAATATATTGCGGAGAATTTGGAGCGCGGATTTATCAGACCTTCCACTTCCCCGGCCGGCGCCGGATTTTTCTTTGTGAAGAAGAAGGATGGGTCATTAAGACCTTGCATTGACTATCGTGGTCTCAACTCAATTACCAGAAAGAATAGGTATCCTATCCCCCTCATTTCAGAATTGTTCGATCGCATTAAAGGGGCGCAAATCTTTACCAAGTTGGACTTACGAGGGGCCTACAATTTGATAAGAATTCGGGAGGGGGACGAGTGGAAAACCGCATTCAATACTCATGATGGGCATTATGAATATTGCGTCATGCCCTTCGGTCTTTGTAATGCCCCCGCGGTATTTCAGGATATGATTAACGACATCTTTCGTGACATTCTGTATTCCCATGTAATTGTTTACCTGGACGATATTTTGATCTTTTCTCACTCACTTTCTCAACATGTGCTCCATGTCCGACAAGTTTTGCAACGCCTTCGGGAGCATAAACTGTTCGCCAAACTAGAGAAGTGTGTCTTCCATCAACAACAATTGCCCTTTCTTGGTTACATTGTATCGAACCGAGGACTATCCATGGACCCTGACAAGCTTCATGCCATACTTCACTGGCCACAACCGGTGGGGTTAAAAGCCTTACAAAGGTTTTTAGGATTTTCCAACTACTACAGGCAGTTTATTCCCCATTTCTCATCACTAGTGGCACCTCTCACGGCGCTTACCAAGAAGGGAGCTTCTACGGTGTCCTGGCCGGAAGAGGCACGATTGGCCTTTCATCGTTTAAAAACTGAATTCACCACGGATTTATGTCTCCGACGACCGGATCCTGCACGTCCTTTTACCCTCGAGGTAGACGCCTCTGCTGTTGGAGTAGGGGCGGTTCTTCTTCAAAGATCCGCAGAGGAGCAGTGGGTGACGTGTGCCTTCTTTTCTAAAAAATTTACTCCTGCGGAACGAAATTATACCATTGGTGATCGGGAATTATTGGCCATTAAGTTGGCTTTTGAAGAGTGGCGACACCTTTTGGAGGGGGCTCGTCATGTGGTTACGGTATATACAGACCACAAGAATCTTGAATATCTGGCCACTGCCCAGCGTCTCAACCCGCGACAAGCCCGGTGGGCGCTATTTTTTAGTAGGTTTCATTTTGTTGTCCGTTTCCGCCCTGCACAGAGGAATATTCGAGCGGACGCCCTCTCTCGGAGCTTTGACTCTCTGGATGACCCAGATCCTCCTCGCTACCTCATCGACCCGGCTCACATCCAGTTGGCCGCCACTTTTACGGTACCCGTCGGGAAAACAGTCGTTCCCAAGCGGTTGCGCCCTAAGGTTCTTCGGTGGGCCCACTTTTCCCATCTGGCGGGCCATCCGGGGGTTGCTCGCACCCAGGACCTCCTCTCCCGTCAGTATTGGTGGCCCAACTGGGCAAAGGACGTTAAGAATTTTGTGGACTCCTGTCCTGTTTGTGCTGCCCAGAAAACGCCCCGGCGGCGACCTCTCGGCCTCTTACATCCGCTTCCTCCTCCTCGATGTCCGTGGACCCATATTGCCACCGACTTTATCACTGATCTTCCGCCCTCGGAGGGGAATACGGTCATATGGGTGGTGGTGGACCGTTTTTCTCGGATGGCGCACTTCGTTCCTCTCCCCGGGTTGCCCTCCGCTCCCGAATTGGCTCGTCTATTTTTGCTTCATATTTTTCGCCTCCATGGCCTTCCCCTTAGTGTAGTTTCCGATAGAGGTGTTCAGTTCACGGCCCAGTTTTGGACTAATCTCTGTCGCCTCCTCCGGGTACGGCTTGCTTTTTCGTCGGCCTATCATCCGCAGTCCAACGGCCTTACGGAGAGGACTAATCAAACTGTTAAGGCATTTCTTCGGGCCTACGTGAATCAGCGACAGGATGATTGGGCGTCTCTATTAGTCTGGGCCGAGATTTCCCATAACAACCTTGTCCATCAGGCCACCGGTAGTTCTCCGTTCTTTCTAGTGTATGGCCGACATCTGAACTTTCCTTTACCTATTGACGCCTCCTCCAATTGTCCAGCTGTCAACGCTACCGTTACCTCCATGTCCCGTTTATGGGCTGAGACTCATGCCCTGCTGATTAAGAACGCCGCAGTGATGAAGCGTCAGGCCGATCGCCTACGGACCCCGGCTCCTGATCTTCATTGCGGAGATCTGGTCTGGTTAAGCACTCGTCACCTTCGTCTACGCTTACCCTCTGCTAAATTTGCTCCTCGTTTCATTGGACCCTTCCCCGTCCGGAGACGGCTCACCCCGGTCACCTATAGCCTGTGTTTGCCCCCCTCCTTGCGGGTCCATAACGCATTCCATATCTCGCTCTTGAAGCCTGCGGTCCTAACCTGGCCGCATCGCCCGCGGCGATCCGCTTGTCCGGTTCTTCCTGAGACTGATCAGTATGAAGTACAGGCTATATTGGATTCCAGACGTGTCCGCGGGCGGCTCCAATATCTCATTTCCTGGAAACATTGTGGTCCTGAGGAAAATACGTGGGAGCCCTCCGCTAATCTCCAGGCGCCTCGGTTGCTTCGGGCTTTTCATCGTCGCTTTCCCTCTAAGCCTGGCCCCCGGGGGCAGCGGAGGGGGCCTTGCGGAGGGGGTACTGTTACCTCGATCGGGGCGCGCGGCGGCGCGACGCGCGGGAGGAGCCGGGCAGCGCAAGGAGTCTGATGGCGCGCTCGGTTGGCGTTTGCGGCGCGGGCCGCGGCGCAGGAATGGCGCTTCCCCCGCGATTCGCCGGCCTCTCTGCGTGCTAGCAGGACCTAGTGTCGCGCGATTGGACTGGCCACGCCCCCCGACGTCAGACGCCGACCTTGGCACTTTGCGCGGGAGAATGGGGCTATTTAAACAGCAGTGCTTCTCCTGTTTCTTGCTTCGGCCACGTTTGTTCCTGGGAGCATCGCTGTGTCTTTGGCTTGCTGTTTCCCTGCTTCTGATCGACCTCGGACTGCCTCTGGATTATTCTGCCTGCTGCCTGCCTGTTCGGATCATCTGCTTTTGGTTCCTGATTGCTCGCTGCCTGCCCCGACCTCGGACTGCCTCTGGATTATTCTGCCTGCTGCCTGCCTGTTCGGATCATCTGCTTTTGGTTCCTGATTGCTCGCTGCCTGCCCCGACCTCGGACTGCCTCTGGATTATTCTGACTGCTGCCTGCCTGTTCGGATCATCTGTTTTTGGTTCCTGATTGCTCGCTGCCTGCCCCGACCTCGGACTGCCTCTGGATTATTCTGCCTGCTGCCTGCCTGTTCGGATCATCTGCTTTTGGTTCCTGATTGCTCGCTGCCTGCCCCGACCTCGGACTGCCTCTGGATTATTCTGCCTGCTGCCTGCCTGTTCGGATCATCTGCTTTTGGTTCCTGATTGCTCGCTGCCTGCCCCGACCTCGGACTGCCTCTGGATTATTCTGCCTGCTGCCTGCCTGTTCGGATTACCCGCGCTCTCCTCCTGAATCGATACTCCTACGTCTCCAGGTAAGCGGTCTAAACTGTGGTTCCACTACTATCTGAATACGAGTCGTAACACTCGGCCTACACATGCCCAAGGCTTTGGGTCTAGCACTAGGCTGAAGCCTTTGCCTATGCAATTCCAAGGCTTCTGCCTAGTCTGAGACAGAGGATCCCCACTGGACTGGGTAAGTGGGGGTCGGGGAGATCCTGGCTCCAGCATTTTTCCTGAAGGATGGGAGGGAGGGCTCTTTTACATTTTTTGGCCATATTAGTTTTGTTTTGTTTTTTAATTGCTTGATATTGTTTTTTTAACAAAATGAAATGAATCAAGCAATCCATGAACCAAAATTCATGGGGAAAAAGCCTCCTGAAAATGAACCGAAAAACGAAAATGACTTTTTTTTTCTCTGCACATTCTTAATTAATTCCAGAGCTTAATTATGTGTTGAGTAAAAGAATATTTTATCCTATTTGTTTTAAATGTATTATTTAGTAACTTCACTGTGTGTGTCCAGGTCTTTGTACTTTTTGAAAGAGTAAACAACTGATTCACGTTTACCAGTTCCACACCACACATTATTTTATAGTCATAGAGGAATCATTCCATTCTCTTTATCATTGTGGTTTCCCTTCTCTTCTCTGTACCTTTTCTAATTCAGCTATATCTTTTTTGAGATGCAGTGACCAGAACTGCACACAATATTCAAGGTGTGGTCATACCATAGAGCGATACAGAGTATTTATGATATTCAATGTGTTATTCTCCATACCTTTCCTAATAATTCTTAGCATTCTATTTGCCACACACACCGAGTAGAGGATTTCAACATTTATCCAGGTGGTAACTACTGCTTTGTGCAGGTTACCTCCATGCTTATCAGTTCTCCAGACTGTAAAAGTCAGGGCCCTCATTGGTTGCTTTCCTAATCCAATTCCCATTTTCCCTCTGCCATTGAAGCAGAAAGCAATGTTGGAGTTGCATCAAAAGTATCAAGGTTTATTGGTAAGGGTAATAACTGCTGCACCAGGAAGTTAACCCTATGCACTCTTTTCTTCATTTCCATCCTCTGGCATTTAGGAATCCATAGTGTAACCACTGCCATAGTGTAACCACTAGGGATGTGAATCGTTTTCCATATCGTCTTAACGATAGAAATCGTGTGGCAGGGCAAGAAAATCGTCTTAGGCACGATTTTTTAGTTAAAAAATCGTTAAAAATTGTTTTTTCCGATTAGTGCGCACTAACTGGGAGTTAGTGCGCACTAACTGAAAATGATACAATTTGACACTTTTCAGGTCAGTTAAGGTCAGTTTAGGAATGAATATGTATTCCTATTGGCTGCCCTCTTATTTATTCATGTTACCAAGTTTCCTACTGACAGTATATGGGGGATGGGAAATGGAAACAGTTGGTAGCTTGACAAAACAAGTAATGTGATCAGTCAATGTGACTAGAACTTGTGCCCTAACCCTGATACCAGGGGTATTGTGATCTTCCTGCACACAGTGCCCTATCCCTATTAATACCAGGAGTGTTGTGATCTTCCTGCACACAGTGCCCTATCCCTAATACCAGGGGTGTTGTGATCTTCCTGCACACAGTGCCCTATTCCTGATACTGGGGGTGTTGTGATCTTCCTGCACACAGTGCCCTATTCCTGATACCGGGGGTGTTGTGATCTTCTTGCACACATCCCGATATCAGGGATAGGGCACTGCATGCAGGAAGATCACAACACTCCTGGTATTAATAGGGATAGGGCACTGCATGCAGGAAGATCACAACACTCCTGGTATTAATAGGGATAGGGCACTGCATGCAGGAAGATCACAACACCCCTGGTATCAGGGATAGGGCACTGTGTGCAGGAAGATCACAATACCCCGGAGGAGTGAGGGTCAGGCAGCTCCCCCCTGTCTGTGAAGCCAGCCTCTCACTAGTAATGCAGGGAGGGAGCTGTCTCAGACTTCACCATCCTCCCCCCCCCTTACCCACACACCATTCACTAGCTGGGACATGGGGGAAGTCAGGAGTGAGGGTCAGGCAGCTCCCCCCTGTCTGTGAAGCCAGCCTCTCACTAGTAATGCAGGGAGGGAGCTGTCTCAGACTGGTATCAGGGTTAGGGCACTCTGTGCAGGAAGATCACAACACTCCTGGTATTAATAGGGATAGGGCACTGTAAGAGATGACTGTAGTAGATTGAATAAAGATCTGATGTTTCTGCTCTCCTCACACCAAACAAAAACAACACACAAGCAGAGAAGCCCTTCTTACAAAGCTGAGCTAGTGAGTTAAGTAGGAGGAAAAGTAAACATACTGGTGCCAGTGTGGCTACTTAAAAAATACACTTACCAACAATCAATTACATATATTTGAACTGTGTACAGTTCCAGCCAGGACCACCTTTCTAAAATGCACAGTGATTGGCAAATTCAACATGCACTAGCATTTCAGGTGCCTGCTAACAAAAATAATAAACAAACAAGTTCTAGTCACGTGAGTGCTGATCATTACATTACTTTTTTTGTCAAGCTTCCAACTGTTTCCATTTCACATCCCCCCAACCATATTGGTAACATCAATAGATAAGAGCACAGCCAGCCAATAGGAATACATACATACATATTCATTCCTAAGTGACCTTTACTGACCTGGGAAGTGTGAACACTTTGTTTCATTTTCTGTTGGTGTTCGTTAGTTTCCAGTTCCATTTCCCATCCCCCCAACCATCACCTCAGTGGTAACCTTGGTAATATCAATAGATAAGAGGGCAGCCAGCCAATAGGAACACATATTCATTCCTAACTGACCTTCAGTGACCTGGAAAGTGTTTATTTGTATCATTTTCAGTTAGTGCGCACTAAATCGAGTTAGTGCGCACTAACGGGGAGTTAGTGCGCACTAACTCGAGTTAGTGCGCACTAACACGATTTAACGATTTTTAACGATAAATCGTTAGAATTTCTATTGTATCGTGTTCTATAACGATTTAAGACGATATAAACATTATCGGACGATAATTTTAATCGTTGAAAAACGATTCACATCCCTAGTAACCACTGCCATTAGCAATGGTTACATGGAATAGATTTAGTTTTTGGGTACTTGCCAGGTTCTTATGGCCTGGATTGGCCACTGTTGGAAACAGGATGCTGGGCTTGATGGACCCTTGGTCTGACCCAGTATGGCATTTTCTTATGTTCTTATGTTCTTATGTTTATCCCATGCCTCTTGGAATTCTTTCACTGTTTTCATTTTCACCACCTCCTCTGGAAGGGCATTTCGGGCATCCATCACCCTCTGTGTTAAGAAATATTTCCTGACATTGGTTCTAAGTTGTCCTCCCTGGAGTTTCATTTCATGACCCTTTAGTTCTACTGATTTCTTTTCAGTGGAAAAGATTTGATGTTTGTACATCATTAAAATCTTTCAGGTATCTAAAGGCCTGTATCATATCTCCCCTGCACCTACTTTTTTCCAGGGTATACATATCCAGATCCTTTGGTCTCTCCTCATAAGTCTTCCAATACTGACTCCATACTATTTTGATCACCCCTTTCTGGACTGCCTCCAACTTGTCTGTATCCTTTTTCAGATAAAGGCTCCAGAGCTGAACACAGTACTCGAAGTGAGGCCTCACCAAGGACCTGTACAAGTGCATCATCACCTCTTTTTTCTTATTGGTTTTTCCTCTCTCTATGCAGCCCAGCATTCTTCAGGCTTTATGTATCGCCTTGTCACATTGCTTCTCCATCTTCAGATTGTCAAACACTATCACCCTAAGATCCCTCTCTTGGACCATGTGCATAAGCCTTTCATACATTCCCCATCACATACAGGTTTTATTATAAGATTTTGCTTCCACAGTAAGCTTATTTTCAAATTATATCTTTGCCTTCTTAAACAATGCTTCGCATCTAACTTGCATCCTTAGCGCCTACTTTTTGACAGAAGCAACGGCTGTCAGCGGGTTTGACAGCCGACGCTCAATTTTACCGGCATCGGTTCTTGAACCCGCTGACAGCCACGGGTTCGGAAAACAGACGCCGGCAAAATTGAGCATCTGTCTTCCAACCCGCGGGCCATGGGCAGATTTTAAATTTATTTTTTTTATTTTAAATTTTTTTTATTTTTGGGGCCTCCAATTTAATATCACTATGATATTAAATCGGAGGGTGTACAGAAAAGCAGTTTTTTTCTGCTTTTCTGTACACTTTCCCGGTGCCAGCCGAAATTAATGCCCGCCTTTGGCAGGCGTTAATTTCTGAAAGTAAAATGTGTGACTTGGCTGCACATTTTACTTTCTGTATCGCACAGGAATAACTAATAGGACCATCAACGTGCATTTGCATGTTGCGGGCGCTATTAGTTTCGGGGGGGGGGGGGGGGGTGGTGGGGTTGGCCACGCATTTTTCACACGCTATTAAATAACGCATCGAAAACGCACGTCCAACCAAGGGCTAACAGTGCGCTCGGCCTGAGCTCACTTTACTGCATCGGTCTGATTGTGCTTTTTCAAGGTGAGTAGACTGCTGTCTGTAAAATCCAAATGATATCTAAGATTAGTAAATATAAAAATAAAGTTTAAAAGTACTTATCTGTAGTGAACCAATACCATAATCTTCCACAGACAAAAGTCTCAAAGTATTTCAAAAAAGGACTTGTCTTCTCTCGCGATTTCTTCATTGGAATGCTTTGAGACTTTGTGTCCGTGTAAGATTATGGTTTTGGTTCACTACAGATAAATGTCAATGAAGTTTAAAGTATTTATTTAGAAATATAAATATAAGAGGTTCACAAGTATGTAAACAAGAAAAATTTAAACAAAGACCTTAGTAATCTCATATCAAACAATTTTCTATATTTTAGGTTTCTATTATTATGGAACCAATTCCTTTATAAAACTACAAACTTTCATCAGATAAGTAATTTCTCAAATTTTTTTACTTCTTAATTCTATTCTGATGTTTTTTCTTAAAGCTAAGAACTTATTCTTTGTGTTTTTCTTATTTTCCAGAAACTTTGTAAACTCTGAGAAATGAGAAGATTAAATTCATTCACAGGTATAATTAAATCTCTTTTCTGCATGTTTCTTTCTGTGAATTCTTTCTCTCTTTCTCTAATCTTTCTTTCTCTTTTCTCTTTCTTTGTCACTATGGTGCAGATTTTAAAAGCCCTGCGTGCGTAAATCCTCCTGGTATGTCCCGGTGCTTTGAAAAAAGGGCGGGGGCAGGGCGTCAGTCTGGGGGCGGCCTGGGGGCGGCCTGGGGGCGGGACCGAGGCCTCCAGCACAGCGGCCGTGCCGGGGGATCACGCGCCAGAAGCTGGCCGGTGCGGCAAGTTACACCTGCCACAAGCAGGCATAAATAGCAAAATAAAGGTGGGGGGGATTTAGGTAGGGCTGGGGGGGTTAGATAGGGGAAGGGAGGGGAAGGTGGAGGGAGTGGAAGGAAAGTTCTCTCTGAGACCGCTCCGATTTCGGAGCGGCCTCGGAGGGAACGGGGAAAGCCATCGGGGCTCCCCTAGGGCTTGGCGCGCGCAAGGTGCACAAGTATGCACCCCCTTGCGTGTGCCGACCCCGGATTTTATAACAGGCGCGTGGCTGCGCGCACATGTTATAAAATTGGCGTAGCTACTAAAATCAGGCCCTATGTGTGTCTTTATAATGTTTGTCTGCAAAGTTTGGTGTTAGTTGTGCAGGTACAATTAACTCAGTTCTTGTTAACGACTGCTAGAGGGTGTGGCTTCTGAATGCAGCCTGCAATCAAGGATACTGTCTTTTAGTAAGATGAGATAGCAAGCTTTGGTGGCTAGCATTTGTGACTTGCGACCTTGTTTAAGCTTGTCAACTGGAACTCTTAATCACAAAGTTTCTGATTTAATCTAGATGAAATAAACATACTACCAACTCTTTAATAAATCAAAAAGAGATGCTATCTCCCTCTCACCTGAAATCATAAGAACATAAGAACATAATATATGCCATACTGGGTCAGACCAAGGGTCCATCAAGCCCAGTATCCTGTTCCCAACAGTGGCCAATCCAAGTCACAAGTACCTAGCAAGTACCCAAACATTAGATAGATCACAAGCTACTATTGCTTATTGTTGCGAGTGCGGGGGTGTGGTTGCTTTCTCTAGAGCAATGTGAGCCCTTAGACCATGGCACGGCTCAGGGAGGAACCCCAAGACACACACCGTGGGAGGTAAGAGTGTCCAAGCACGGGCTGGAGCTGGAACAAGGCTGGACCGGGATCAAGACGTGGAACATCGAGGAATTGGAACAAGGCAGGCTGAGACCTCCACTGGACCTGCACGCACAGGTGAGACCAAGCAATGCAATGCTGGTCTCAAGAGTGGCCCTCCTGCCACTCGGTAGCCTTTCTAGACCCACTGTTTGGGAATGATGAATGTGTGAGGCCAGACGGAGGCTGAGAGCAGGAACATGATGAAACATGGAACTAAAGAACTTGGAAGACTCAGATGAGGATTTGTGGAACTTGGAAGACTCAGAAGAGGTTTCAGGATACTTGGAAGACTTGGACAAGGACACAAGGAACTTGGAAGACTCAGACAAGGATATGTGGAACTTAGAAGACTCAGACGAGGTTTCAGGATACTTGGAAGACTCAGATGAGGATATGTGGAACTTGGAAGACTCAGATGAGGTTTCAGGATACTTGGAAGACTCGGACAAGGTTTCATGGAACTTGGCTCGGACGAGGATCCAGGATACTTGGAAGTCTCAGGTAAGTATTCAGGGTTCAGGCACTAGTACAGGGTGCGTACTGCACCACAGCACACCCTACACAGATGCCCATGGCTGGTCACAGACCATGCCAAAAGTGAAGCAGACTCCAGATGAGAAATGAAGACTTGGAACTGGAAACATGTCAAAAATTCAGGAGAGGCCTTCACTGAGGCATGCCCTTCACAGCCGCCCATGGCTGGTAGTGGACAACTCTGAAGCAGAGCAGGTTCTGGCTTGGGCATGGACAGAAGCAGGCACAAGGTACTCCAAAGACTGGGAACAGGGTTCAAGACTCAGGATTCAGGACTTCGTAACTCAGATTCAGAAACAGACCTCGAATTAAAAACAAGGATCCTTCCGGAGACTTGCGCTGCAGACATGAAGACAGGGCTTGTGCCATGAAGTGCCCTACACAGCCCCCCAAGGGCTGGTCATAGACCATGATGGTGGCACGCCAGGAAAGGTGGACAAGCAGGGAACCTGAAAACAGGATGAAGAGGCGGAGATGAGGACATCAGGACCAGGACTGGAACACGGAACATCAGGAACTTCAGGACATGGAACATCGGAACTTCAGGACATGGAACATCAGGACACTGAAGAGACAATGAAGAAGCTCCAATGAAGAACAAGACCAGGAACATCAGGACTAAGGAGACTAGGATCATCTAGGACATCAAACAAAGAGCCATCTAGACAAGAGAAAACCTCGAGGACCTTGACCGGAAGATGAGCACAGACAACTGTGAGACACAGATTCGAAGGCCCCGAGGAAGTGGAAGAGAGCCCTTTTATAGGGCTGGAATAAGGAGCAGGCTGATGATGTCATGATTGGGGCTGCAGGGCTTTCCCATCGCTGGCCCTTTAAATGTTGAGCTGAGACGCGAGCACGCGCCTATGCAGGCCCAAGAAGGTGGAGGAGTCGGTGTTGGCAGCGCATGAAGATGACAGTCAGTGGCAGAACCAGGGCCGCGAAGAAAAGCAGTCAGCGGCTACTTCCTGACATGATGATAAGGTACTAGGGCCGTGAAGAAAAGCAATGACAGTGGCTTCCCCTGCTGCATGAAGAGGATCCCGATGGCTGCTTCCTAGCCGCAAAGAAGATGAAATCGGCAGTGGCTCCTGCCGCGAAGAAGCATCGGCGGTCCTCCTGCCACACACAGTGGCTTAGGGCCACAAGGAGCAACAGCGAAAGCCCAGGGCAGTCTAGGCCACAGAAAGGACTCCTGCGGCATTGTACCGGCACAGCGTGAGGTGACTGAGGGCCTGCTTGCAAGATGGGCTACGCGAGCAGGATTGTAACAGCACCCACTCCTCAAAGTCCCCTCTTCAGCCTCTTCTCTATGGCTGAAGACAAGAAGGCATATCTTTATACCAGCTGGGGAACTTGGCGGTCCAAAAACATGATCTCCTTGACCCAGCCATTTGATGGTCCAGCCTCTTCTCAACAGCCCAAGGATGGGCCCAAATTTCCCACTCGTAGCCCTTCTACTTGCATGCGTGAAGAATTAGTGGCCAAAGATCTAAGCAGAATGATGCCGGATGGCAGCTGCAATGAAAGGAAAATTTAAGTCTTGGTATGTACCCAACCCGGTGCAAGTGCAGGGGAACCATCATCATGCCTAATGTACGATGCAAAAACTCGAGACCTCTATTGGCCTACCTGTTGTATGACAGCCTGTGGGAGACCAGCAGTGGCAGCGCTTGAAGCAGCTCTGATGCGGAATGAGTGAGTGCCGAACGTTTCACTCTGAAGCCCGGCTTTCACCAACGTTTTCTTGAAAACTTCCAAAATCTTGTATCTGCTTAATGGGGATTTATCCCAATGAAGTAAAAACAAGCCATCACCTTTTGGGCGTAAAGTTAAATATAGAGTCACAGCCACAACCGGACATGTTACCAGATTTTTAACTGCTGTCAAAGTGATGACTTGACCACGTGTCCAATGATTACTCTTGGACGGTCTCAATCTTAGGTATAGCGTGCCATTCATGAAACTGACATCCTCCCTCAGCAAGCCCCGTAGCTGAGATATACTCTGAGATGGTGCTGTGAACCCACTAATGTGCAAAGCTCCAAAGAATGAGAACGCGAAGCTGACCCAAAAGATCATAGTGTCTAACTCATGCATGGCTACTATGGATAAGATGTGCCAAAGCAATAACAGAAGGACATAGGTCAGTGGTTTCCGTGTGCCATGCCAAGGTAAGGACTCCCTTGCCTAGCCCAGCATCACCCTTTTGATGGTGAAATACTGATTTGCGTGGCTTGTTTCTGGCTTTGAGAAGAATGCTAGAGCAGCTAGGTGTGAACGAACCATGTTCCTGGATAGCCCCTGCTGCTTGGTGTGTATTATGTAGATAATCAAGAGGTCCTCAGGAACCCAATGACCAGAACAGCTGTTTGCAATGAGGAACATCTTCACTTTGTTGTAGTTGTGAATGCAAGAGTTCATTGTGGATGGAGCAAGTGACATTCGCAGCATCTCACACGCCGTCCAGTTCCAAAGGAATATAGCTGTTCTAGGACCTCTGCCAATCAGCTTTGCTTGTAGTGCCAACTTCCTGAACAGGGACCACTTACAACGAGAGAGAGAATCTGCTATCTCATTGCACATTCCAGAATCATGTTTTGCTTGTGCCATAATGTTCTTGAGCAGAACATAAGAACATGGCATAATGAGTCAGACCAAGGGTCCATCAAGCCCAGCATCCTGTTTCCAACAGTGGCCAATCCAGGCAAGTAACCAAAAACTAAGTCTATCCCATGCTACTGATGCTAGTAATAGCAGTGGCTATTTTCTAAGTCAACTTGATTAATAGCAGGTAATGGACTTCTCCACCAAGAACTTACCAAACCTTTCATAAACCCAGCTACACTAACTGCACTAACCACATCCCCTGGCAACAAATCCCAGAGTTTAATTGTGCGTTGAGTGAAAAATAACTTTCTCCGATTAGTTTTAAATGTGCTACATGCTAACGTTATGGAGTGCCCCCTAGTCCTTCTATTATCTGAAAGAGTAAATAACCGATTCACATTTATCCATTCTAGACCTCTCATGATTTTAAACACCTCTATCACACCCCGTCATTTGTCTCTTCTCCAGGCTGAACAGTCCGAACCTCTTTAGTCTTTCCTCATAAGGGAGCTGTTCCATCCCCTTTATCATTTTGATCACCCTTCTCTGTATCTTCTCCATGACAACTATATCTTTTTTTGAGATTCGACAACCAGAATTGAACACCGTATTCAAGATGTGGTGGAGCGATACAGAGGCATTATGACATTTTCCGTTTTATTCACCATTCTTTTCCTAATAATTCCTAACATTCTGTTTTTGACTGCTGCAGCACACTGAACCGACGATTTCAATGTATTATCCACTATGATGCCAAGATCTCTTTCCTAATATGTAACCTAACATCGTGTAACTATAGCATCAGTTATTTTTCCCTATACTACACATCACTGTTGTATTTGTGGTTCGCGAAATGCATGGCCATCCCCCACGAATAAAACATATATTAGTTTCATTCTTTTGGTTCGCAGTGATTTCTTAGCAGCCGTTTGAAATAGGAGAATACCATGTGGGTGTATCCATTAGAAAAACCAGCCCTTTCCTGTGAGTCATAAGTGACCTCACAGCCCTGTTATAGAGTGCGTCAGACAGGTTGGCAAGGAGACGAGAATGCAACCTATCAGAGCTAAGCATTTTTCTATTGCAGCCAATCTCCGCTCTCACTCAGTGCTCTGTGACGCTGTTCCTGATGACGCTGAACTATTTATACCTTAAGCACGTGGTGTGCCACGCTCTTTCTTTGCGGGGCTGGCCCGGGGAGGTGGTCCCGGGATGGTGGCTTTACTCAGAGCTAGTCTGAGTGTCTCAAATCTGTATTGAATTGCTAGCTACTTTGATAGAATTTACCATTGAAAAAGATATTTGTTCGTTGTTGCGGCAGTGCCAGCCAGGCAGGCTTTTTTTCATCACATTTTTTTTTATTGATCTCAGACGGTCTCTCTGTCTCTCCCACTGAGACAAGCTGCTAGTAGTGGCATTTTGCTGCTTATCTTACCCCCCTGGGGTAGGAGGTTGCAGACACAGGCAGGATGTGAGTGGTAGATAGTGTGAGTTGATATTTTCAAACAAGAAGCAGCATCACTAGGAATTGTGCACACAGAGCAGACTCAGTCATAGTGTACAGGCACTGCACTGCATCTGTGGGCAGTTTTGCAGACTCACATATATTGGGGCAGCAGTGCTCTTTGAAGCCAAATCCTCAGTAGGCCTCTTTTGTAGTTACAAGTTTGTTGTGTACACATACAGTAGTATACAACAAGGCATTGCACCTGTGGGCAGTTTTGCAAACTCACATATATTGGGACAGCGGTGCTCTTTGAAGCCAAATCTCCAGTAGGCTTGGAAATAATATTTTTAATTGAAATCCCTAATAGGCAGTGACATTAAATCCATGATGTCAGGGAAAGCTATACGTGGTCGAGTGATTGGGACTGGCAGAGGAGGCACTGGCAGAGGAAGCACTTCAAAAGACAATGCCAGTTCCCAATTAAAGTTAAAAAGGGACTTGGTCCTATCTAAAATCTCTGGAGAGGCAGGCAGTTCCATCCAGGAAAAAATAAAATTTAAAGATGATGCATCGCCACCACCTGTTTCTGACCCTGTAGTTCTGGAGGTGAGGGAAGGGAAGGCTGAATATTGCAAGACAATATTGACGAGACCCAAGAGCAGCAGTGCGACAGCAGACTTGACTTAGCATTGAAAATGTAGCGCAGGCATTGTTTGCTTCTGTTTCCAATGAAGAATCATCTTGTGTGGGATTCTCATCATCAGAAATGGAAGAAGTAATAGCTGAAGAAGGTTTAGGAGGATTAGTTAGTTCTGTCTTAGCCTCCACTTCAGTGCTGCAGGGGAGAGATGAAACTGATGATGATAAGGAGGGAGAGCAGTCAGCGCAGGCACAGAGTGTGACTGATGCCCTTGGCATTGCTTCTCAGGGTGCACCTACTACTTCAGCTCCAGGTGCCATTATCCACCCCGAAGGCTATAGAGAAGGGATAACGAAAGAAATCTGTGACTTGGGGCCACTTTAAAGTGATGGAGGACCTGTGTTTTGCTCAGTGTAATTACTGTGCCAGGGCTATTAGCAGAGGCAAGCAAATTTATTTATTTATTTATTTATTTATTTATTTATTTAGGGCTTTTTTATACCGACACTCATGATACCAATCATATCGTATCGGTTTACAATAAACAGTGGTGCAATAACATTAACAACAACTTGAACAATAGGCTAGGAGAGAAGAAGAGAGTGAAAAGTTACAATAAACAGGGGCACTTGAACTGTGAGGAGGAAAAGCCAGAGTAATGGCTAGCATAGAAATTGGTAATATTTAGTCTCAGACATAAATAATAAAAGATATATACATAAGGTTATAATAAACACTAGTATAGAGGACTGATTGTAATCAACTATACATGGTATCATATACCAAGTTGTAGCAGTAGGGGATGTCATAGATCAAATGGGACAGCTAACTAATTTCAGCATGATGCATCATATGCAGAAGCAACACCCAACAGTACTGCCATCTGGGGATGGTGGCAGTACCAATCAGGGGACCCCTTTTTCCAGGCAGCGTAATGTGGTTGAAAAGGAGCTGAGTCACCCCACGCCCTCAGCCCCTTCTAGCAGTCAGGTAGCAGGCCAGCAGCCCCCTGCCATGTGTCAGAAGCGACAACCCACCTTGGAGGAAATGGGGTAGTGTTCGGTAACACTATCCCTGGGAAGGAGGCAGCAGCCTCAAATTTGTAACCAGGAGCATTGGGGAAATGATTGCCCTTGATGACCAGCCCTTGCAGATAGTGGAGAATGTGGGTTTCAAGCATTTTCTGAAGATATTAGTTCCAAATTACAAAATCCCCTCCAGGACCACATTTAGCAGAAAGGTCATCCCCAGCCTGTACAACTAGTGTTGCAGTCGCATCCAAGCACTGCTAGCTAAGGCAGAGGGGAGTGTGCATTTCACCTGCGATATCTGGACTGCACTGAATGCTGCACACTCTTACCTCTCCCTGACAGCACACTGGTGGGACCTGGCTGGGGCAGGGGCAGGCAGCAGCTCTATTAGTGAACAAGTATCAGGGTGAAGGTGGGCTTTACTGTACACCCACCTGACGGACGAGGCCCATACCTCAGCCAATATTCTAGCATGCATCAGACAGATGCTGGCAGGCTGGCAGCTACACCAGTGAGACAGGAATCTTCAGGCAGGGTTCTTTGTCACAGACAATGATGCAAACATGGTAAAGGCAATATGTGATGGGGGCTTTCAGAACATCCGATGTTTTGCATACACTCTACACCTGGTAGTAAAGTCAGCTCTGGGGATGGAGTAAAAGCATCAAGAGAATGAATACCTGCAGGACTTAATACATAAGTGCAGGAACATAGCAGCGCACTTCCACAGAAGTGTGAAGGCGGAGTAGGGTGTCCGACAAAAGCCTCACAAGCGTCTCATTCAAGACATTGCCACCCAGTGGAATTCCAACTATATGATGCTGCAGAGGTTAGTGGAGCTGCAGACACCCTTTCATGACCTTTCTCTGGAAATGGAGATAGGTGTGCATAGTAGGGATGTGAATCGTTTTTCTGACAATTGCCCCTGTCAAATGGTAAGGGCAAATGGTAAGTACCTTTGCCCTTACCATTTGACAGGGGCTTTTAGTGCCATTCGTCGGCCCCTGTAACATGGTAGGAGCAATGGATGGCCCGTGCCATTTTTAAGGATGGTGTGGACCATCCATTACTCCTATCATGTGACAGTGACCAACCAATGGCACCGGTAGCCCCTGTCACATGGTAAGGGCAAAGGGCCATCGGCACCATTTTGATTAGTGGCAGCCGACGGCCCGACAGCGGGAGATCGCTTCTGGGACCCCCGCTGGAACACCAGGTACTTTAAAAATTTGGGGGGGAGGAGTCGGGAGGGTGGGGAATGCGAAAGAATTAAATTTAAGGGGTCGGGGTGGGGGTTTTTTTTCGGCATGACACAGCTGATTAAAACGGATAAGAATCGCGGAAATGAAGATTTCCCACGATTTTTACCCGAACCTGATACCGGAAACAAGTCCGGTACTGATTTACAGCCCTAGTGCATAGTCCCCTAGGGTATCATGATTGGTTAGTCATGAGTCAGCTGGTAAAAATACTGCAGCCCTTCAAAGATGCCACGGAAGAGCTGAGCTCCAGAAGTGCCACCTTGGCTGACATCATCCCTATAGTTAATTTTTCTGGAGGAAAATTTGGAGGGCTTTAAACAGGAAGAGGGAATGACAGCAAAGGTGCTGCATTGTCTGGACTTTTTGCAGAAGCAGGTGCAAGAGAGATTAAAACCTTTAACAGAAGACCACACATACATGCTCGCCATAGTCTGTGATTCCCGTGTGAAAGGGAAACACCCCCTACAGTCCGATTGTCTCCTATTTATGAAGTACCTGCTGTTAGTAAAAGTCCATGAATAGAAGCACCATAGGCAGAGACCAATTAGGCATGAAGCAGAGGAGGAAACAGTGGGCACTTCAGAGAGTAGTGCTAGCCCAAGCAGGAGCAGCACTCTGTCAGCAACAGCTAGTACTTCCTCCTCCACTTCAGTACACCAAAGCCATGTTGCCCATAAAAAATCATCTGTTCTGGGAAGGGCGACAGAGAAAGCAGCTGGCATGAGTGACTCTCAGCCCACCCAAGCAAAGGAGACACCAGCACAGCTGTTAGTGACACTGTATCTCTCAGAGCCAACAGAGAACGTGCAGACAGATCCGCTGGCATATTGGGCACACAAGTCCACTGTCTGGCCACACCTAGCCAAAGTGGCTCGGAACCAACTTGGACTCTGGACCCTGCCTGGTACCTGCTCCTCGGGGGCCAGCGTGCACGCTCTACGGAGACTTGGTCTCCTGGCTTCCTCCATTCCTCAGGCTGGCCCTGCGCCTTCCAGAAGTCCTATCATGCTGGCTCCCTGCTCTTCAGGCTGCCTCTGGAAATGCCTTCACCACTTGGGAGTTGTTGCATTCGTGCCTGCTTTTGCCCTCCCTCCACCCTCTCTATCTGTGTCGTGAGTCCCTCCGTGCCTGATGGACGGCTTAATGCTGTGGCGTCTCCATGCCGCTTCTCCCCGGCGTCCCCGGGCTGGTTCGACGCTGCGGATCCACCATGTTCCTGATGACGTAGGGCACGCACGCGTTCTGAAGTATGTACCAGCAAGGGTGTGAACCTCAGGGGTGTCCCCCTGTATTGACATCATCCGCTTCCAACATATAAGGTCTTTACTTTTGCTAACAGATTGAGTTAGCAAGGACTTCGATTGGACTAGCTTTGGCTGTCCAAGACTACTTGCACCCAAAGGATTGCTTGCGGGATTTCCATAGGACCCGCTTCACTCTTGCAACATTGCCTATCCGGACCTACCAGGGGTACCCGCTCCTCGGGGGGCCTCATTATCTTTCTCTATTTCAGATTACAGAAAGGAACTGGTACTCGCTCCTCGAGGACCCATGTTCCTCAACTCTCTGAAGACTCGCCATTGCATGGAAGCTATCGCAAGAGACGGACATTGTGAGTTATTATTTCAGACTACAGATAGGAACCGGTACTCGCTCCTCGAGGGCCTATATTCCTGAATACTCTGAAGATTCTCCTTATCCAGAAGCTATTGCATGTACAGACATTGTGAGATACTTTTTCAGAAGGTATATAGGAACCGGCACTTGCTCCTCGAGGGCCTATGTTCCTGAACTCTCTGAAGATTCTCTATTGACTAGAAGCTATTTCAGATACAGATTATTGTGAGTTACTACCGCTCTCTCAGAGCTTCCCTGGAACCAGGTACTCGCTCTTCGAGGGCCTAACCCTTTCCAGCTACTGAGCCATCTCAAGACCTTATGTGAGTTATCATCTAGTACTGGCTATGTATATCTGCATACCCTGTCTATTCATGATCTAGAGTCTCTTTGTAGTTCAGCAACCTTGGAATTGCAGTTCCAGTATCTGAGGGACTTCAGTCCTGCAGGACATACCAGCTCACTACTGCCACCTCTGGTGGTTATACTACCTTTCTAATAAAATAACTATCTGTGTCTGTCTCCATACTCCAGCCTAGCCGGTGGTCCCTCTCGGGACTCCCTCCTGGGGGCGCTGTCATCTGCCATCGGCCCAAGGATTCACCTATCTACTTTCTGTCCAGCTGAGCACCATCTCTAATACTCTGCTGGTCCAGATTGCCAACTCTGCAGTCTACATCATAATATATTGCCATTCCTTAGCAGACCCATAGGAGGCAGTGCACTACAGATTGCTACTCCTCCCCTTAGAGGAGGGGATTCTATCAGACTGCTATTCGCATCTGCTAGCTCCTCCCATCCGCATAGCAAACCCATCAGATTGCTAACCTGCTAGCAGATCCCGCAACAGATTGCTAACTCCCTAGCAGATCCCACAACAGGAGTTCTATCTTTGTGCTTTCCTGCTCTTTGGGGCAGTGCCTACGTTCTATACAGAGACTGTCTGTATTTCCCCACTCCTCGGGGCAGTGCCTACATTCTATACAGAGACTTTCAGTGCTTCCCTGCTCCTCGGGGCAGTATCCTTGACTCAACCATCAGTCTCTACCGGTACCTCCCGCTTCTCATGCTGGTCTATGTCATCATTTAGAGACCTGGCTCGGGCTTCCCCGCTCCATGGGTTAGCCTACATCATCGCATCTGTACCTCCCTCGCTGCGCAGCTCTGCCCCTCGAGGTTGCCTCTAGAGTATACCTCCTGCATACCCTTTCTCATGCTTCCTGCTCCACGGGCCTGCCTAGCGCCACCCCCTTCGGAGATCTCTGCCCAGGTACTGATCTCCAGCCTCCTTACTTACTGTGGGGATCCCTCCTTGCTGTGTCTCTTACCCTGTTCCTCGGGATCTCTCCACAGTTTCACCCAAAGCTCCCTGCTGTGTCTGACCTCGCCTCCCGACAGTGTGGGCCTGTGGGGCTTCTCCCTACAGGTGGTAACAGGTCTCACCTCGAGCCAAGGATCCACAAACCCACAAACCATTACACCTGGTTAAGCCGCCTGCTGTCCAATAGTCCAGCTAGCTCCTTTATTTTAAAGGAGCGTCCCAAGCTCCTTTAAAATAAACACCAAAATCAATGCCTCCTAACGTGTCAGAGTAAAGCTGAAGGTCATCACTGCTGACCAGTCTAGGAAGCCATGCTGAAACACCATTGAAGTCCTTGAGGAACTTAGACCATAAAGTTAAGTCTTCTTTAATTGGCCTCCTTCTCTGCAAGTGGTTGGTGGTCACGAACCAAACCCATGGTGGACCGGATAATGCGGCACAGGAAAATTCTGCCCTTAGAAATAACATGCACGGCAAAGACCAGACTACTTATGAGGGACCTCATGTGCCTCAGCATGACTTTCTTGCTGCACATGGTGACAGGCACCAGATTGGCCAGTTTTGCTAACTTGCCACCTGGGAGTCTGAATTCCATTCGCATGCAATCAAGCTCGATCCCTAAGAAAGTAAGGACCGTTACCGGGCCTTGAGAATTGTCCTCTGCCAAAGGGACGCCAAAACTGTGTGCCAGCTCATGAAACATGTCAAATAACTTGACGCATTCAGGTGTACCTTCTTTACCTATAATCAGGAAATCATCTAGATAGTGAACTAGTGATGCTAGCCCAGCTGCCTCTGCAGTTGTTCAATGTAGGAAGGTACTGAATGTTTCAAAGTAGACGCACAAAAGCAAGCATCCCATTGGCAGTCATAAAAGATGTCCCTCTCGAAATGGAAACCGAGTAGTGGAAAACTGCTCAGGTATACTGTTAGTAACTGAAAAGCAAACTTGATGTTCACTTTTGTCATAAGGGCACCCTGTCCGCAGGATCTTAGCAGCTCTAATGCAGTATTAAAGGACGAATACTGTATCAAGGAGTATTCCGAGGAAATATGGTCATTAATGTAAGCCCCCACAGGATGAGATAGATAATGTATGTCTGAATTTTCCAGGCTCCTTTTTTGGGACAATTGCCAGAGGGGACAACACAAGATACTCCACATGGGCTCAGCGAAAGGACCAGCCATTCACCCTAGCTGAACCTCCTTCTTGAGCTTCTCCCTGACAATACCAGCCAGACTGCACGCCGAAGGGGCATTGACCACCTTAACAAATTGTGGTTGACCTGTGAGGGAAATAAGAAAACCATCTCAGAAACCACTCAGTAAAGTATTCACCCCCACCCTATCAGGATAATGCACCAACCAGGGAAGCATCACCTGCACTTTACAGGGGTTGGGGCAATAACCTGTCCCAACCCTTTACTTATCCTTTTGCATGCATTTGTTTCCCATGTGAGATGCTGCACATCAATTGCAGATGTGCTTATATCTGTAATCGGTAGTGGAGCAGGCCCCCCAGTTGTATCTCCAGCAGACATCATTAGAGACTTGCATGTGCTTGGCTTGCCTGCCACGCATCTGCTCGCTACGAAAGGATCACGAGCTCGCTTTGGAGTCAAATGCTCGCACTGTAATTTTTGTGAGCCAGAGGCTGACATCCTGTCTTCCCCAAGCCATAGCGGACTTACTGGCCATTCTCTCTCAAAAGGCCTCATCATAATTAAGCCATGCAAACCCGCTATGCTCTTTATAAGTACCCAAAATAATGTCCAAGTGTGTGAACAGGGGCTGCATTGCAGCAGGCTCTGCATGCACAACTACAGAAGCCATTCAAGCAAATGCATGCACCCAGTTAACAATCTCTCTCTGTGTGGGTTTAGCTGCTTCCAGTTCCTTTTTCCTCTCCCATATAATCTGGCCCCACTTCCAATGCCCCTCCAACAACTGGAAGAAGTCAGTGTAATACCTGTGCTTAATGTGATGTCTATAACTTTTGGGCACAGATTCCCAAAGTTTATGCTCCGCTCCAGGCAGTTCTTGAGGGGGGGGGGGGGGGGACCACCTCCTCCCTGTCTAATCTATTTGCCACAGAAGAGAAACCCTAACTTCTGGAAGAGAGGAAGATGAATTGGATGATCCATTGTGTGAGGAAGACAAAGACCACCTGTGCCTTGCTCACTTGCATCTAATCCTTCCTCTACGCTCCTTTGAAGAAACCTTATCTATGCTCTACAAAGCAGATTTACCATTCTCCTCAGTTGGCCATGGCACCAGTGTGGGAATCTCTGTTGGCGGCTTCAGTGTCAGGGATCTGCCACCAGCATCGCTGCAATGGGACTTGGCTAAATGCTCCGGTGATGAATACCAATGTTGACTGCATGTCTCCTCATCCCCAGGTTGATGTAGGCTACTTAGAAGTAGGGATGTGCACACATTTGTTTTTCATTGGTGTTTCGTATTCGGATCCAGGGTGGGCCATTTCGGTCTACTCCCCAAACCCGAAAACTTTTTTTGTTTCTATTTCGGGAAAAACTAAAAAAAAAAACAAAACCCCACCCAACCCTTCAAATTATTTAACTATAATCCCCCCACCCTCCCGAGCCACCCCCCCAAGACTTACCAAAAGTCCCCGGTGGTCCAATGGGGGTCTCGGGAGCAATCTCTCCCTCTCGGGCCATCGGCTGCCAGTAATCAAAATGGCACCGGTGGCCCTTTGCCCTTACCATGTGACAGGGGCTACCGGTGCCACTGGTTGGTCCCTGTCACATGATAGGAGTAATGGATGGTCTGCACCATCCTTAAAAATGGCGCTGGCCATCCATTGTTCCTACCATGTTACAGGGGCCGACGAATGGCACTAATAGCCCCTGTCAAATGGTAAGGGCAAAGGGCCATCGGCGCCATTTTGATTAGTGGCAGCCAATGGCCCGAGAGGAGGAGATCGCTCCCGGGACCCCGCTGGACCACCAGGGACTTTTGGTAAGTCTTGGGGGGGGGGGGGGGTTCGGACAAGTCTTGGGGAGTTGCAATTAATTACATTTGAAGGATTGGGGTGGGTTTGGGGTTTTTTTTTATGTGCCCTTCCCCCCCCCTAAAAAAAAAACGATAAGAAAATCTCATGAAATTTTGTGGGTTTTCTTATCGTTTCATTCCCCCCCCCCCCCCCCCCCGAAACAAGACGAAATAGGAAATATCGTCTTTATTTCCTATTTCATCGCAAATGAATGCACATCCCTACTATTTAATTTGTTCCTGATCTCTCTGTCCCCTTTTTTTCTTCATCTTCCTGGCTCCTGATGAGAGTGATCCTTTCATTTGATCTCTATTTGTCTCCAGTAGTCCTTTTCTTCACTGTCTATTCCCTTTTTTTTTCCCAATCCTCTCTTGTCTTTAGCTTTGATTTGTATATTTTTTAGGCTAGTGAGTCAATAAATAACTTTTATACCTCAGATTGCCCTGTCTTATCCTTTCTCTTTGTTTCTCCCACTTCTTGGACACATTTGTTCTTTTTTACTATGCCAATTTTTGCCTTGATCTATCCCTTTGTAATAGGTATTGCCTCTGTTTTCCTATTATGATTACTTTTCTGTACAGAATATAATATAGCATGAAACAAAACACAATAAAACACTACAATGCTAAAATAACAATTGTTTTTCAATATGATATAATGTAGAAGCATGAATTAATTTATTTGAACATTGCATAATTATGAAGTGGGAGAATAAGTGGTAGATATCATGATAAAAATACACTTGAAGGCATTGCTTAATAGCAGAAGTAAATCCTTAAAAATTATGGTAAATAAATTAATACAAAGACTTGAACTGATGTGAGAAAACAGAATCCTGTTTTGTGGTAGTTATAATAACTGTAATTTACATTCATTTGAGTTTTTTCAACCAGTCTACATTTCAACATGCCGTACAATTAAATACTTCAGACGCATACATTAAAACACCTTGAGGGTAGAAAAGCTTGATCTCTGTGACAGCTTTTAATGGAAAATAGAGGGGTTCAGGTTTTTTCACAAAGCACTTTTCAATAGTTGAAACATGCCCATTGCTAAACTTGCAGCAAATATTAGTATTCTTCAAAGTGGCTGATTCTCTAAAGTACATTATTTTTGTGTGGCTGCTGTGATTAATCTTGCAAAAATAATGTAAATGCAAAAAGTGTGAATATCACTAGTCACAGGAAGGATAACTATCAAACAACAGGGCGCGGTACGTGCTTACATGCAATGCATTGAAAGTGAGTATTTCAATGCATTGAACATGCATAGTTTTTCTACCCAATTTAAAAATATACAAGTGTATATTTTACATGTAAAAATAACGTTGGATTTACTCCTGTAAATCCCAATTTACCTGCTAATAAGGCCTGATTTTCAAAAGTATTTACATGCTTACAACTGGGTTTTACATATGTAAATGCACTTTACTTGTGTAACTGGGCTTTTGAAAATTGCTACAATATATAACATTGAATTATCCATAGGATGTACACACATAAGTGCAGTTTACATGGCTAAATGTCTTTTGAAAATTGCTACAATAGTAGTTACATTTACACGTGTAAATCCATTTGAAAATTACCCCATAAGTCGCTATATTTTAAAACATAGGCACATAATTAACATTAAGTTTTACCAAATATGCTACAAACTTGCCCAGTCCTCTCCAGGTCATCGAGACCCTCCTGGTTCTTCGGCCTGAACTCCCCACGCTGACTCAGAACTCCCACTTAGCTGTTGCGTTCGTGCCTCTTCTCGCCCCTTGCTCCACCGACTCCCTTCAGCTCTGACAGACAGTGCAGCCACGGCTTCTCTCCGCCTCTTGGTCCCGGTTCCCTCGGGCTGGTCTGGCGCAATGGATCCGCCATGTTCCCGATGACATAAGGGCGCGCGCGCTCCAGACTTTGTACCAGCAAGGGCGCGAACCTCGGGGGCGAGCCCCCATGGTGATGTCATCCATTTGCACTTTAAAAGATATTTGTTTGCTAACCTCTAACGAGTTAGCAAGGAACTCTAACGGGACTTGCTTCGGCAGTCCACGATACTTGCACCAACGATCCGAGTCAGCCGAGGAATCCGTCCCCACTGCTTGGCCTTTTCAAACTTATCAGGAGTACTCACTCCACGGGTGCTCCGCTCTCTCTTCTTGATTTCAGATGGCCAGAACACTCGGAAGACTCCTCATTTCCTGGAAGCGATCGCAGATGTGAACACAGTGAGTTCTATTACATAGGAATCGGTACTCGCTCCATGAGGGCCTACATTCCTATTGCTCTGAAGACTCCCTTCCATCCAAGATGTTATCGCAGGTACAGAGATCAAGAGTTACATTGGCAAGATTACAGATAGAAACCGGTACTCACTCCACGAAGGCTCATGTTCCTAGAATCTTATACAGACTCCCTTCTACTCTAGAAGCCATTTCATATACAGCAATTGTGAGTTCTTATTACAGACTGTTTGTGGGAACCAGTGCTCGCCTACGGCTCCTGTTCCTGAATGTACTGAAGACTCTCTGTGGCATAGAGACCATTGCAGACATCTACTATTGTGAGTGTACCATCTTGTATCCAGTATACCCTGTCTACTCATTACTTCTAGTCTCTCTCTACAGCTCAGCGATCCAGAGATTATATTCCAGTATTAGAAGGACTTCAGTCTTGCCGGACACAGCGACTCCTTACTGCCACCTTTGGTGGTCCAGCTTCCAGTCTAATAAAGAACTATTGTGTTATCTCATATTATAGCCTTGCCGGTGTTTCCTCTCAGGATCTCCTCCTGGGGGTGCTGTCATCTGCCATCGGCCCAGGGATTCACCATTTCCTCCAAGTGGTTATTCCTTTCACTATTGTCAACTTGTGGGAGCCAACCACTACAGACCACTGACTCCGCTCACGGAAGTATTATATAGAGAGCTACTCCTCTTTCTCTGAGACTTGCCAGCAGCTTATATATATATATATATATATATATATATATATATATATATATACAGATTTCTACTCCGTAGCGGGGGGCATGATAGATTGCTATCTCAATAGCGAAGTACTATATACCTATTGCCAACTCCTCTTCCTTGGAGAATTGATCCATAACAGATTGCTACTCCTTAGCAGATTGTATAGCTTGCTACTTCCTTTCCTTACAGGAGCATCTAACAGCAGTTCACTAACAGAATTACAGATAGCTAACTGCTCCCCTCTGGAGGGGCAGGTCATGTCATATCGCTACTCCTTCCCCTTTCAGGAGCACAGCAGAACAACTTGCCAACTCCACCCTCCTGGTGGAGTGAGCAACAGCAGATTGCTAACTCCTCCCCTCTGGAGGAGGCGAGCCTAACAGATTGCTAGCTCCTCTCCTTTGGAGAAGGAGAGAGTAACATTAGCCAAAAAGCATGTTTAATATCACTTATACACAATAATTATCAAGTGTAAAATTATGCGAGTAATTTGGAAAATTATGGGGGTAATATTAAAAAAAAATTACCCTCATAAATCTAGGTTTTACAAGGGTAAGTTGGCTTCTGAAAATTGCTACAATATATGCTATTGAATTGTCCATAGGATTATGTGCATAAGTAAACTTTATGCACGTTAAATGGCTTTTGGAAATTGTTCAGATAATTGTTCAGATAGTATGATACATACTTCCACAATATATCATATGGGAAAACAATTGTTATTCTAGCATTGTAGTGTTTTTGTTTCATGCTATACTATTAGATACAGAAAATGTTCAAAGTGGAAAGTAAAACAGAGGCAGGTGTGATGGTTACTATATACCCGAGGAGGGGCTGCATGAGGAAACCAGTGGGAGAATCTGGGCAAGAAAGAAAACCTGGATGGAACTTTCAGAACCAAAGAATCCCCCAGATTAGGAGAAAATCTCTTTCACTGAGAAGAACTGGGGGAGGGTCAGAGAACAAAGAGAAAAGAACTTCACAGACTTCACCTTATCAAAGGGGAGGGTCACTCAGGTATATGGGGAGGAGAGGGGGCTGGACAGGAACAGGAAGGAACACTACTAGAAGCAGAGAGAGACATAGAGGAGATGGAGGTGGAGGTATTGGAGAATCCAGAGCAAGTGCCAATGCCAATGGATGTGGGAGATAAATGGTGGAAACCCTTTTTTTTTTTTTTTTTATTAACCATAAGAACATAAGAACATGCCACCCTGGGTCAGACCAAGGGTCCATCAAGCCCAGCATCCTGTTTCCAACAGTGGTCAATCCAGGCCATAAGAACCTGGCAAGTACCCAAAAACTAAGTCTATTCCATGTTACTGTTGCTAGTAATAGCAGTGGCTATTTTCTAAGTCAACTTAATTAATAGCAGGTAATGGACTTCTCCTCCAAGAACTTATCCAATCCTTTTTTAAACACAGCTACACTAACTGCACTAACCACATCCTCTGGCAACAAATTCCAGAGTTTAATTGTGTGTTGAGTGAAAAAGAACTTTCTCCGATTAGTTTTAAATGTGCCACATGCTAACTTCATGGAGTGCCCCCTAGTCTTTCTGTTATCCAAAAGAGTAAATAACTGATTCACATTTACCCGTTCTAGATCTCTCATGATTTTAAACACCTCTATCATATCCCCCCCTCAGCCATCTTTTCTCCAAGCTGAAAAGTCCTAACCTCTTTAGTCTTTCCTCATAGGGGAACTGTTCCATTCCCTTTATCATTTTGGCCGCCCTTCTCTGTACCTTCTCCATCGCAATTATATATTTTTTAAGATGCGGCGACCAGAATTGTACACAGTATTCAAGGTGTGGTCTCATCATGGAGTGATACAGAGGCATTATGACATTTTCCATTTTATTCACCATTCCCTTTCTAATAATTCCCAACATTCTGCTTGCTTTTTTGACTGCTGCATCACACTGAACAGATGATTTCAATGTGTTATCCACTATGATGCCTAGATCTCTTTCTTGGGTGGTAGCTCCTAATATGGAACCTAACATTGTGTAACTATAGCATGGGTTATTTTTCCTTATATGCATCACCTTGCACTTATCCACATAAAATTTCATCTGCCATTTGGATGTCCAATTTTCCAGTCTCACAAGGTCTTCCTGCAATTTATCACAATCTGCTTGTGATTTAACTACTCTGAACAATTTTGTATCATCTGCAAATTTGATTATCTCACTTGTCATATTTCTTTCCAGATTATTTATAAATATATTGAAAAGTAAGGGTCCCAATACAGATCCCTGAGGCACTCCACTGCCCACTCCCTTCCACTGAGAACATTGTCCATTTAATCCTACTCTCTGTTTCCTGTCTTTTAGCCAGTTTGTAATCCATGACAGGACATCACCACCTATCCCATAACTTTTAACATTTCCTAGAAGCCTCTCATGAGGAACTTTGTCAAACGCCTTCTGAAAATCCAAGTACACTACATCTACCGGGTTCACCTTTATCTACATGTTTATTAACTCCTTCAAAAAAGTGAAGCAGATTTGTGAGGCAAGACTTCCCTTGGGTAAAACCATGCTGACTTTGTGCCATTAACCATGTCTTTGTATATGTTCTGTGATTTTGATATGTAGAACACGTTCCACTATTTTTCCTGGCACTGAAGTCAGGCTCACCAATCTTCAGGTACAATGGATGATTTTAATGATAGGTTAAGGAGACCTACATTGCTAAAGCCATACAGGTTAGAGTATGATAGAAGGAACTGCTGTGGGTGGTAGTAGCTGTGATTGGGCAAGGCAAAGTGTCTAAGTTTCCCTCTATAAGCTATGGTGGGAGGTGGCAGTAAGGGCTTGGTTTCCCTCAAACCAAGCCTACCAGCATTAGAAGTTGTGCTTGAAAAGACTTTTCTGGTCTTGACTAGAAACTGTGGCAGAAGCCAGAGACTGTATTTAATAGGGATGTGAATCGTGTCCTCGATCGTCTTAACGATCGATTTCGGCTGGGAGGGGGAGGGAATCGTATTGTTGCCGTTTGGGGGGGTAAAATATCGTGAAAAATCATGAAAAATCGTTAAAAATCGTTAAAAATCGAAAAATCGAAAAATCGAAAAACCGGCACATTAAAACCCCCTAAAACCCACCCCCGACCCTTTAAATTAAATCCCCCACCCTCCCGAACCCCCCCCCAAATAACTTAAATAACCTGCGGGTCGTTAAAATCGAAAAATCGAAAAACCGGCACATTAAAACCCCCTAACACCCACCCCCGACCCTTTAAATTAAATCCCCCACCCTCCCGAACCCCCCCCAAATAACTTAAATAACCTGCGGGTCGTTAAAAATCGAAAAATCGAAAAACCGGCACATTAAAACCCCCTAACACCCACCCCCGACCCTTTAAATTAAATCTCCCACCCTCCCGAACCCCCCCCCAAATAACTTAAATAACCTGCGGGTCCAGCGGCGGTCCGGAACGGCAGCGGTCCGGAACGGGCTCCTGCTCCTGAATCTTGTCGTCTTCAGCCGGCGCCATTTTCCAAAATGGCGCCGAAAAATGGCGGCGGCCATAGACGAAAAAGATTGGACGGCAGGAGGTCCTTCCGGACCCCCGCTGGACTTTTGGCAAGTCTCGTGGGGGTCAGGAGGCCCCCCACAAGCTGGCCAAAAGTTCCTGGAGGTCCAGCGGGGGTCAGGGAGCGATTTCCCGCCGCGAATCGTTTTCGTACGGAAAATGGCGCCGGCAGGAGATCGACTGCAGGAGGTCGTTCAGCGAGGCGCCGGAACCCTCGCTGAACGACCTCCTGCAGTCGATCTCCTGCCGGCGCCATTTTCCGTACGAAAACGATTCGCGGCGGGAAATCGCTCCCTGACCCCCGCTGGACCTCCAGGAACTTTTGGCCAGCTTGTGGGGGGCCTCCTGACCCCCACGAGACTTGCCAAAAGTCCAGCGGGGGTCCGGAAGGACCTCCTGCCGTCCAAACTTTTTCGTCTATGGCCTCCGCCATTTTTCGGCGCCATTTTGGAAAATGGCGCCGGCTGAAGACGACAAGATTCAGGAGCAGGAGCCCGTTCCGGACCGCTGCCGTTCCGGACCGCCGCTGGACCCGCAGGTTATTTAAGTTATTGGGGGGGGGTTCGGGAGGGTGGGGGATTTAATTTAAAGGGTCGGGGTGGGTTTTAGGGGTTTTAGTGTGCCGGCTCACGATTCTAACGATTTATAACGATAAATCGTTAGAATCTGTATTGTATTGTGTTCCATAACGGTTTAAGACGATATTAAAATTATCGGACGATAATTTTAATCGTCCTAAAACGATTCACATCCCTAGTATTTAATACACATAGGGCCAGATATTCATACCTATGCGCGGGTGTAGATTTGTGCACGCAACCCAGCACGCACAAATCTACGCCCGATTTTATAACATGCATGCTCAGCCGCGCGTATGTTATAAAATCCAGGGTCGGTGCACGCAAGAGGGGTGCACACTTGTGCACCTTGCGCGTGCCGAGCCCTAGGGAGCCCCGATGGCTTTTCCCGTTCCTTCCATCTCCCCGTTCCTTCCATCCCCCCCACCTTTCCCTCCCTTCCCCTATCTAACCCACCCCCCACCTTTATTTTTTTATTTACTCCTGCCTCTGAGCAGGCGTAGGTTGTGTGCACAATCCTCGGACCCAGCGGCAGTGGCGAGGCACCTGGCCACACCCATGCCACACCCCTGACAGCCTTGTCCCACCCACACCCCACCCATTTTTTCAAGCCCCGGGACTTACATGCATCCCGTGGCTTGCGCGCATCGCCGGGCCTATGCAAAATAGGCTCGGTGCGCACAGGAGCGGGTTTTCGGGGTTATGCGCATAATATACATGCGTAACCCTTTTAAAATCTGCCCCATAGGGTTAAATCCAGTGGCAAAAGCAAGGGATTGATGAATATGAGGTTCTCTCCATGAACTGTGTGTCCCAGACCTTGGGCAAGGTATTCGTGGAGGAGGGGAGCCATTGTGTTCCTGAGCACAAGTTGGAGGGGTTTTTCTCCTGGTGGACGTGTATATTACATTGTGGAATCTGCATTGTGGCTAAGTATATTTTTTGATTATTGCAAGGTTTTTGATTATTGCAAGGTTCTGTGATTATTCCTTGTGGGTTTTAATTTTCTTAGTCTGTTTCATTTCTTTATAGTTATTACTATTACTGTAGAAAGTAATTACTATTGCTGTAGAAAGGTTCTGTGATTATTCCTGTCTGTTTTTAATTTTCTTTATAGTCTGTGTTTCATTTCTTTATAGTAAGTTATTAATCTAGTAAGTTGATTTGCTGTTTGAATAAAGCTAGAAGGAAAAAAAAAAAAAAACCAAAAAAAGAAACCTCCAAGTAGACAGCTCTCCAGCTTTTAAAACACCTTTTAAACTCTCCTTGGAGTTAGTTGGCACAAAAAAAATCGGTTCAAACTAAAAATTGGGGCATAAAGACTGTTTTTTAAGACAATTGACCAAAAGCAAAGGCAACAGTCCAGAAGTGCCCTACTTTACCCAGCTTGTCCCAGGCTAAACTGTTTGACTCCCTCTCTCCCTACCCCTCTACCCACCCACCCCTGGGGCTTGTTTTCTAATAAAGACTGCCTAACTTCCCATTGGCAGCGAGATAAATTAGTACATTGGTAACAGTCAAGGAAATACAAATCACAAACTACCAAGATGAGGACTATCCAATGTAACTGCTGTGGAGCCTTTATTCTGAGGGAAAGCATCTGGAAACTTAGAGCTTGCCCAATTTGTGCACAACTCTCTTCCTTGAAAATGGAGCTGACTGAGATAAAAGCTCAATTAGCTTCAATTAAAAGTATTACATCCCACATTGCATTACACAGATAATAATTCCCCAATATCACGGAAAAACCAGGAGTCAAGAAAAGGAGATCCATTAGGCTCAGGTAGGACCCAAAGTCATCCATTCTTGACAGATGAGCAGCCAACAGGTACACCCTCCCACTCAAACAGGTCATTAAGAAATTCTTTACAATCCAGGATTACAGTGGGCTCTGGTAGAATTAGACCTGTGATAAGGAGACACACAATGTACCAAATGCAAAAAGAACAAGCCCTCTCTATATTAAAAACTGAGGAAGTTCTTGAGAAAAACATTGCAGTATTACCAGAAAAGAGAGAAAAAAACACAATGCATGCAGTATTTCAAGATCCATAACCAAAAGAAAAATCTAATTGAGATGGATAACTCTGTCAACAGTGGCACAACTACAACAGAAAGAGTAAAGTGAATAACGAATCTCAACTAATATCTCATAAGGAGTCCAGGAAAAGCAATAACCTTAAAGAGAGTACCTGGAAGGCTATGACCACAAATGCTCATAGTTTGGGAAATAAAATCCCAGATCTGCAGGCCCTAATGGCTGAGGCAGAATTGGACATTGTTGCTATCACAGAAACATGGTTCACAGAATCTCATGAATGGGATACAACAATACCAGGCTACAACTTGTTAAGGAAGGACAGAGAGGATAGAAAAGGGGGAGGTGTGGCTCTTTATGTCAGAAACAACATCCAAGCATCTGAGCTACAAGGAAGTTTGGGGTAAAGAAGAAGCTCTATGGGTCGACCTAAAAAAGATGACGGAGTGTCCATTTATATTGGAGTGGTTTACAGGCCTCCAAACCAAAAGGAAGAGCTGGACAGAGATCTGATTGAAGACATCCATAAGATAGGTAAGAAGGGAGAAGTGGTGATCGTGGGTGACTTTAATATGCCAGATGTAGACTGGAAAATCCCATCTGCAGAAACTAAAAATAGTAGAGCAATAATGGATGCCATGCAAGTATCTTTGTTCAAACAAATGGTGGTTGGAACCCACGAGAGAAGGTGCTATACTCGACTTATTGCTCAATAATGCAGATAATGTCTCAGATGTCCAGGTGGGCGCCCACCTCAGCAGCAGTGATCATCGAACGGTATGGTTTAATATCACTAATAGAATAGGGAAAAGAAACCACAAAGACCCGAGTTTTACAGTTCAAAAACACAGACTTTGAGGAAATGGGAAAGTACCTGGAGGAAGAACTTAAAGGATGGGAGAACGAGAGAGATGTGGATCAGCAGTGGACCAATCTAAAAGGAGCAATCACCAAGGCAAACTGCTCTATATGTTAGAAACATAAAGAAAAGCAAAGAAAATTGAAACCTATCTGGTTCTCAAAGGAGGTGGCTGACAAAATTAAAGCTAAAAGAACAGCATTCAAGAAATATAAAGGATCCCAAAGGGAGGAGCACAAAGAAGAATATTTGTATCAACTGAGGGAGACGAAGAAAACAATCAAGTTGGCAAAAAATCAAGCAGAAGAGAGGATTGCCAGGAGATAAAAAATGGTGACAAAACATTTTTCAGATACATCAGCGAAAAGAGAAAGGTCCAAAGTGGTATAGTGAAATTGAAAGGTGGTAATGATCAATGTGTGGAGACAGACGAAGAAATGGCAGAAATATTAAACGAATACTTCAGCTCTGTGTTCACTAAAGAAGACCCTGGAGAAGGACCATCTCTACACAACAAGAAACTGGAGGGAAGTGGAATAGATGAAAATCCTCTTACAGTAGAAAATGTGTGGGAAGAGCTAAAGAACCTGAAAGTGGACAAAGCCATGGGGCCTGATGGGATTCATCCAAGGATATTGAGGGAGCTCAGAGATGTTCTGGCGGGTCCGCTGTGTGACCTGTTCAATAGATCCCTAGAAACGGGAGTGGTGCCGAGAGACTGGAGAAGAGCGGTGGTGGTCCCGCTTCACAAGAGTGGGAACAGGGAGGAGGCTGGCAACTACAGGCCGGTTAGCCTCACTTCGGTGGTGGGAAAAGTAATGGAGTCTCTGCTGAAAGAGAGAATAGTGAACTATCTACAGTCCGGAGAATTGATGGACCAGAGGCAACATGGATTCACCAGGGGAAGATCCTGTCAGACAAATCTGATTGACTTTTTTGACTGGGTAACCAAGGAATTGGACCAAGGAAGAGCGCTCGATGTCATATACTTGGATTTCAGCAAAGCTTTTGATACGGTTCCGCACAGGAGACTGGTGAATAAAACGAGAAGCTTGGGAGTGAGTGACAAGGTGGTGACCTGGATTGCAAATTGGTTGACGGACAGAAGACAATGTGTGATGGTAAACGGAACCTTCTCTGAAGAGAGAGCGGTTTTAAGGTGGTGTACCGCAAGGATCGGTGTTGGGACCGGTCCTGTTCAATATCTTTGTGAGTGACATTGCGGACGGGATAGAAGGTAAGGTTTGTCTTTTTGCGGATGACACTAAGATCTGCAACAGAGTGGACACGCCGGAAGGAGTGGAGAGAATGAGACGGGATCTAAGGAAACTGGAAGAGTGGTCGAAGATATGGCAGCTGAGATTCAATGCCAAGAAGTGCAAAGTCATGCATATGGGGAGCGGAAATCCGAATGAACTGTATTCGATGGGGGGGGAAAGGCTGACGTGCACGGAGCAGGAGAGGGACCTTGGGGTGATAGTGTCTAATGATATGAAGTCTGCGAAACAATGCGACAAGGCGATAGCAAAAGCCAGAAGAATGCTGGGCTGCATAGAGAGAGGAATATCGAGTAAGAAAAGGGAAGTGATTATTCCCTTGTACAGGTCCTTGGTGAGGCCTCACCTGGAGTACTGTGTTCAGTTCTGGAGACCGTATCTACAAAAAGACAAAGACAAGATGGAAGCGGTACAGAGAAGGGCGACCAGGAAGGTGGAGGATCTTCATCACATGACGTACGAGGAGAGATTGAAGAATCTAAATATGTACACCCTGGAGGAAAGGAGGAGCAGAGGTGATATGATACAGACTTTCAGATACTTGAAAGGTTTTAATGATCCAAAGGCAACAACAAACCTTTACCATAAGAAAAAAATCAGCAGAACCAGGGGTCACGATTTGAAGCTCCAGGGAGGAAGATTCAGAACCAATGTCAGGAAGTATTTCTTCACAGAGAGGGTGGTGGATGCCTGGAATGCCCTTCCGGAGGAAGTGGTGAAGACCAGAACTGTGAAGGACTTCAAAGGGGCGTGGGATAAACACTGTGGATCCATAAAGTCAAGAGGCCGCCAATGAAGAGTGGGTGACTCGCCAGAATGATGGCTACTGCCTGGAGACAATACCCTTATTCAATAACATACACATGGTTACTGTGACTCCAACATCACTCTAAGCTTCAACAGCAAGAGGAAATGTGGAAAAAAGGATTTGCACTCACAAAGACGGGAGTAGCTGGCTTGTTACGGCAGTTACTACCCCAAACCAAATATCCAAATTACTACCTCCACCTTCCTCTATTCCTGATGCCTTTCAACTAGCTTGATCACTCCATTCTTATACTTCACTTTCAATGCATATCCAGCATAGTTCTCTGCTTCAACAGCAGGGGAAAAGAAAAACTGTTACTTCACACATCCAGCAGAGCTCTCTGCTTAAACGGCAGGGGAGAAGAAAAAAGGGTTCGCACTCACAAAGCGGGGAGTAGCTGGCTTGTTACGGCGGTTACTACCCCAAACCAAAAGTGCCTGATACTTCACTTTCGATGCATATCCAGCATAGCTCTCTGCTTCAACGGCAGGGGAGAAGATAAACAACCAATAAGGGCTGTATAACATAATCTGGGTAAAAACAAATAAGCATGGGTGTAGCTTGCTTATTGCGGAGGTTACTACCCCTACTACCTCTAACTAATCAAGCTAGATATTTCACTTGGATGCAGCTCCATCACCGCTCTCTACATTAATGGCGGGGGTGGAAGGGAATTAGAACCAAGAGCTAAGAGAAACAGATAAGTATGAGAGAAGAAATGAGGGAAGCTTGCTGGGCAGACTGGATGGGCCATTTGGTCTTCTTCTGCCGTCATTTCTATGTTTCTATATGTTTCTATGTAACTACGGTTTGACCTGTGCAGAGAAGACTGTTTTCAGAAGGCCTGCCAGGAACTGGAATAGTAAGTAGATGGATGTATTTTACTCCCTGTCTTTAAGCTCTCTGCCGGGATAAAGCATCTGCCAAAGCAGGGGCTGTGTTTTGAGGTTGCCTCACCACATGGAAGAATCCTTCAGTGGAGAATTGTTTACTGACGCATTGGCTTTGATAGGGAATACTACAACTACCTCTCAACCCATGGAAAGTCAGGGACGATGACACAATACACAAAGGTGGCATGGATTTATTTATTTATTTATTTAGAACTTTTCTATACCGACTTTCCAATAACAGAATTACTGATCAATTCGGTTTACATTTTGAACAATAACAGTGACAAGAAAATGTCTTACAAAAAACAGGTAGAAATAACTTGGAGATAAATATATGGGGTTAAATAACAAAGAAATACAATATACAAAGTAGGGATGTGAATCGTGTTCTCGATCGTCTTAACGATCGATTTCAGCTGGGAGGGGGAGGGAATCGTATTGTTGCCGTTTGGGGGGGTAAAATATCGTGAAAAATCGTGAAAAATCGTGAAAAATCTAAAAATCGCAAAAACGGCACATTAAAACCCTCTAAAACCCACCCCCGACCCTTTAAATTAAATCCCCCCCCCTCCCGAACCCCCCCAAATGAGTTAAATAACCTGCGGGTCCAGCGGCGGTCCGGAACGGCAGCGGTCCGGAACGGGCTCCTGCTCCTGAATCTTGTTGTCTTCAGCCGGCGCCATTTTCCAAAATGGCGCCGAAAAATGGCGGCGGCCATAGACGAACACGATTGGACGGCAGGAGGTCCTTCCGGACCCCCGCTGGACTTTTGGCAAGTCTCGTGGGGGTCAGGAGGCCCCCCACAAGCTGGCCAAAAGTTCCTGGAGGTCCAGCGGGGGTCAGGGAGCGATTTCCCGCCGCGAATCGTTTTCGTACGGAAAATGGCGCCGGCAGGAGATTGACTGCAGGAGGTCGTTCAGCGAGGGTTCCGGCGCCTCGCTGAACGACCTCCTGCAGTCGATCTCCTGCCGGCGCCATTTTCCGTACGAAAACGATTCGCGGCGGGAAATCGCTCCCTGACCCCCGCTGGACCTCCAGGAACTTTTGGCCAGCTTGTGGGGGGCCTCCTGACCCCCACGAGACTTGCCAAAAGTCCAGCGGGGGTCCGGAAGGACCTCCTGCCGTCCAATCGTGTTCGTCTATGGCCGCCGCCATTTTTCGGCGCCATTTTGGAAAATGGCGCCGGCTGAAGACAACAAGATTCAGGAGCAGGAGCCCGTTCCGGACCGCTGCCGTTCCGGACCGCCGCTGGACCCGCAGGTTATTTAACTCATTTGGGGGGGGTTCGGGAGGGTGGGGGATTTAATTTAAAGGGTCGGGGGTGGGTTTTAGGGGGTTTTAGTGTGCCGGCTCACGATTCTAACGATTTATAACGATAAATCGTTAGAATCTCTATTGTATTGTGTTCCATAACGGTTTAAGACGATATTAAAATTATCGGACGATAATTTTAATCGTCCTAAAACGATTCACATCCCTAATACAAAGCCTAATATAGGATTCTCCAGTGGAGGGGGGGGGATTAACCTTCAATAACCTTCAAGGCCCAAGGTGCTTACTGTATTTTTCTCTGTGTTGTGCCAATAAATAGGGAGGTCCATATTCAGTAGGATGATTAATGGACAGGTTATCCAGATAAATTTGGACTTGTAATTTGTTCCGTATTTTCAGCGGAATACACATTCTGCTAAATATACTTACCTTAAATTAATCTGGCTACATGAAGCTGGATAACTTAGAAAGATAAAGTGCAATATTTGAATATAGCCGTTTATGTTTTAAAGTTATCCGGCCATATGTGGCTGGATAACATGCCACTTAACCGAACATCTTGAAAAGATATCAGGTTATGTAGCTCTGTCCTCACCTAAGAAGATAGATTAGTAGCCCAATCCCTTTCCTACTCCTCCAAAGCTAATGCTAAGGCCCTGTCAGGCCTTACTCTTCTAACCCTGCCACCCCCCCACACACACCTTTTTAAACATTTAAGTCATGTCAGCATTTAACCCTGGTCTCTGGTCCTGATTTTAACATCAATATGAGATCTGGCCACCTCTCCCCCTTCCCCTTTCCCCCTTCACAAGTACAAATTGGGTCACCTGCCCCCCATCCACTGGACCCTCCCCATCTCCTCCGAAACCTTTTTTATGTGAGCAAGGGATCATCTGCCCCGCTCCCGGCTCCTCAAGCACTGCTCTGACAGAGCCTAAACTAAACTGGAAGCCTAAACTAATGTTGAAGACTACGCTTACTGTGCTGCCTCTGCCACAGCAGCACTTATGGCACAGGAAGCGGGGCAGAGGATCTCTCGCTCCCGGCTCGCATAAAAAAGGTTTCAAGGGAGATAGGGAGGCAGGTGTCCCAATTTGTGCGGTGGGAAAGGAGGGGAGGTGGCCAGATCCCATATTTATGTTAAAATCAGGACCAGGAACTGGGGTTAAATGCATGGGGTGTGGTTGGAAGAGTAAGGCCTGAGAGGGCCCTAGCATTAGCTTTGGTGGAGTAGGAAGGAGATTGGGCTACTGATAATCCATCTTCTTAGGTGAGGACAGAGCTCTTAGCCTGATATCTTTTCAAGATGTTCGGTTAAGTAACATGTTATCCGGCCTCACAAGGCTGGATAACTTTAGACCTGCTCAGAAGAATATATCTGATATTCAGCTAGGTTAGCTGGACAACTCAACCCTTCCCTGGAATTCACATGAAACGCTCCTTTTTTGTGTGTGTTGTGCCAGGTAAGTCATTTAGACGGATAATTATTATGTTATCCAACTAAATGGCTTTTGAATATGGACTTCAGGATTTCTTCTTGGTGTTCCAGCATACAGTATATCTTTACTGAATCTTCATCTACAGAAACTATTTGGCACTTAGTGCATTTCTTTCTTGTGGTATCCATGATATAAACTGACTTCCAATATGTTCTTTCCTGGATTTTAGAGCTGCTTCTATGATAACTGCCAAGGTTCCTCCCTTTTTCTCAAGGTTTCTCCTAGTTGATACTTGGGATCCTCTACTTGATCTTGAAATTCATCTCCACTCCTTTCCTCCTTTATGTACTATTTGAGCACTTCCTCTTTGGCTCTGCCGGATGAGGAAGTGAGCTGTTGGGTCAACGAGTGGCTGCTAACTCGTACCCAGTTCTAAATGAGCTGTTTCTTTCTTTTGTAATTTTGTGTTATTGGTTTGTTTAAAGTTTACTCAGTAGATATTGGTTAGAAACCTTCAGCAGCATTTTTCCAGAGGGTTGGAGAATGGCTGCAATGTGGAACCCACACCTTGTTGTCCAAACTTGCTTGTGGGGAAACCAGAAACTGCCTACACAGCTTCTACAGAGCTCTATCAGCCATGAGCTCATCAGCATCCCTTACACAAATGTAGCTGAACCTAAAGAAAATAAACATAAGAGATTTCAGGAGAAGAATTGTATTCATGAGTATCTCTGCATGGGTCATAGAATATTGGTTTTGGAAACAAATACTTGTCTAATGTTGCTATTTATGTCTCTGTACCTCTAAAAGAAAGGAAGGAGGTTGCTGTCTATTACTTTCATCTGTGTTAACTAAAAGTATTTCCTTGAATGATAGAGCTTTGTTCAGGAGCATTAAGTGAATCTGTGGAAACAAAAAGAAGAGCTAGTTGTTGGTTAATGTAATACTATTAAAATAAAAGAACAAAGGGGGTATCGTTCAAAATATCTGTTCACTTGTTAGAATGGTTTTCTTGTACTGGAGTGCCATTCTCAGATCTTCAGAAGGGAACAAAATCTGTGTCAACAATTATTAGGGGTTGCAAACCAAAACCTTTTGTGCTGTCTTTTTGTGTTGTTTGGGGGCAATTTTCTGAGTTCGCTGGGGGGGGACCCAGATGTTTGTTAGAAAACTCACTACACCCCAGGTAGTTTGCACTGCACTCAGAGAAATTGTGCTGTAATCATAGCTTTATGTTTAATGTCTATCTTTTCTTTAAAATAATTCTTTTTACAGCTTCATGCCAGACTGCAGGCATTTGAAACAATAAGTTTAAAACAACAACAACAACAACAACAAAAAGAATGTGGGAAGCCTTTGAATGAAAGTAGAAAAAATAGAAAAATATGCTAATGAAAACTCCCCAGCTCCTCCCCCCTGTTAGAAATGCCGGCTGCGGCGCCCCGCAGCCGGGTGTCATGGCCGCCAGCCACGGCGGGCCGTGACCAGGGTCGGACCGGCGGCCACGGCGATAGAATACTCACCAGGAGCATCAGAGACTCCTGCAGTGACAGGCAGCCCTCTGTTTTAACTTCTTCGTGGCTACGGCCGCTGCCTACCCGGCCGCATGGGTGTTGGCAGTCCGGCTCCTCCCCCTCAGCCTCCTAGGAGCCGCACAAGCAGCCAAAGAGAGAATTTAAAGGAGCCATGACAGGAAATTGTCATGGCTCCCCCGGGGACTCCTCCTTCCAGTTCCTGTATATAAGGCAAGCTCAGATACTCAGACCTTGCCTTGGTATTGAGGCTCGGTGCTTGGTTCCTGTGTCTGTGTTCCGGATCCGCTCTTCGTCCCGCTTCTGCTCTTCTCCTCATTGGAATGAT